>NC_134825.1:114567756-114798130 GCF_004210375.1 Tachypleus tridentatus
TGTAAGTAAAGATACATATACAGACAGTCTTCAGGGTGTAAGTAAAGATACATATACAGACAGTCTTCAGGGTGTAAGTAAAGATACATATACAGACAGTCTTCAGGGTGTAAGTAAAGATACATATACAGACAGTACAGGGTGTAAGTAAAGATACTTCAGGGTGTAGGGTGTAAGTAAAGATACATAGGGTGTACATATACAGACAGTCTTCAGGGTGTAAGTAAAGATACATATACAGACAGTCTTCAGGGTGTAAGTAAAGATACATATACAGACAGTCTTCAGGGTGTAAGTAAAGATACATATACAGACAGTCTTCAGGGTGTAAGTAAAGATACATATACAGAAGTAGTCTTCAGGGTGTAAGTAAAGATACATATACAGACAGTCTTCAGGGTGTAAGTAAAGATACATATACAGACAGTCTCTTCAGGGTGTAAGTAAAGATACATATACAGACAGTCTTCAGGGTGTAAGTAAAGATACATATACAGACAGTCTTCAGGGTGTAAGTAAAGATACATATACAGACAGTCTTCAGGGTGTAAGTAAAGATACATATACAGACAGTCTTCAGGGTGTAAGTAAAGTTACATGCAGACACAGACTTCAGGGTGTAAGTAAAGATACATATACAGACAGTGTAAGTAAAGATACATATACAGACAGTCTTCAGGGGGTGTAAGTAAAGATACATATACAGACAGTCTTCAGGGTGTAAGTAAAGATACATATACAGTAAAGTAAAGATACATATACAGACAGTCTTCAGGGTGTAAGTAAAGATAATATACAGATAGGGTGTAAGTAAAGATACATATACAGACAGAAGTAAAGATACATATACAGACAGTCTTCAGGGTGTAAGTAAAGATACATATACAGACAGTCTTCAGGGTGTAAGTAAAGATACATATACAGACAGTCTTCAGGGTGTAAGTAAAGATACATATACAGACAGTCTTCAGGGTGTAAGTAAAGATACATATACAGACAGTCTTCAGGGTGTAAGTAAAGATACATATACAGACAGTCTTCAGGGTGTAAGTAAAGATACATATACAGACAGTCTTCAGGGTGTAAGTAAAGATACATATACAGACAGTATTCAGGGTGTAAGTAAAGATACATATACAGACAGTCTTCAGGGTGTAAGTAAAGATACATATACAGACAGTCTTCAGGGTGTAAGTAAAGATACATATACAGACAGTCTTCAGGGTGTAAGTAAAGATACATATACAGACAGTCTTCAGGGTGTAAGTAAAGATACATATACAGACAGTAAGTAAAGATACATATACACACAGTATTCAGGGTGTAAGTAAAGATATATATATACAGACAGTCTTCAGGGTGTAAGTAAAGATACATATACAGACAGTCTTCAGGGTGTAAGTAAAGATACATATACAGACAGTCTTCAGGGTGTAAGTAAAGATACATATACAGACAGTCTTCAGGGTGTAAGTAAAGATACATATACAGACAGTCTTCAGGGTGTAAGTAAAGATACATATACAGACAGTCTTCAGGGTGTAAGTAAAGATACATATACAGAAGTCTTCAGGGTGTAAGTAAAGATACATATACAGACAGTCTTCAGGGTGTAAGTAAAGATACATATACAGACTTCAGGGTGTAAGTAGGGTGTAAGGGTGTAAGTAAAGATACATATACAGACAGTCTTCAGGGTGTAAGTAAAGATACATATACAGACAGTCTTCAGGGTGTAAGATACATATACAGATACATATACAGACAGTCTTCAGGGTGTAAGTAAAGATACATATACAGACAGTCTTCAGGGTGTAAGTAAAGATACATATACAGACAGTCTTCAGGGTGTAAGTAAAGATACATATACAGACAGTCTTCAGGGTGTAAGTAAAGATACATATACAGACAGTCTTCAGGGTGTAAGTAAAGATACATATACAGACAGTCTTCAGGGTGTAAGTAAAGATACATATACAGACAGTCTTCAGGGTGTAAGTAAAGATACATATACAGACAGTCTTCAGGGTGTAAGTAAAGATACATATACAGACAGTCTTCAGGGTGTAAGTAAAGATACATATAAACAGTATTCAGGGTGTAAGTAAAGATACATATACAGACAGTCTTCAGGGTGTAAGTAAAGATACATATACAGACAGTCTTCAGGGTGTAAGTAAAGATACATATACAGACAGTCTTCAGGGTGTAAGTAAAGATACATATACAGACAGTCTTCAGGGTGTAAGTAAAGATACATATACAGACAGTCTTCAGGGTGTAAGTAAAGATACATATACAGACAGTCTTCAGGGTGTAAGTAAAGATACATATACAGACAGTCTTCAGGGTGTAAGTAAAGATACATATACAGACAGTCTTCAGGGTGTAAGTAAAGATACATATACAGACAGTCTTCAGGGTGTAAGTAAAGATACATATACAGACAGTCTTCAGGGTGTAAGTAAAGATACATATACAGACAGTCTTCAGGGTGTAAGTAAAGATACATATACATAGGGTGTAAGTAAAGATACATATACAGACAGTCTTCAGGGTGTAAGTAAAGATACATATACAGACAGTCTTCAGGGTGTAAGTAAAGATACATATACAGACAGTCTTCAGGGTGTAAGTAAAGATACATATACAGACAGTCTTCAGGGTGTAAGTAAAGATACATATACAGACAGTCTTCAGGGTGTAAGTAAAGATACATATACAGACAGTCTTCAGGGTGTAAGTAAAGAAAGATACATATACAGACAGTCTTCAGGGTGTAAGTAAAGATACATATACAGACAGTCTTCAGGGTGTAAGTAAAGATACATATACAGACAGTCTTCAGGGTGTAAGTAAAGATACATATACAGACAGTCTTCAGGGTGTAAGTAAAGATACATATACAGACAGTCTTCAGGGTGTAAGTAAAGATACATATACAGACAGTCTTCAGGGTGTAAGTAAAGATACATATACAGACAGTCTTCAGGGTGTAAGTAAAGATACATATACAGACAGTCTTCAGGGTGTAAGTAAAGATACATATACAGACAGTCTTCAGGGTGTAAGTAAAGATACATATACAGACAATCTTCAGTCTTCAGGGTGTAAGTAAAGATACATATACAGACAGTCTTCAGGGTGTAAGTAAAGATACATATACAGACAGTCTTCAGGGTGTAAGTAAAGATACATATACAGACAGTCTTCAGGGTGTAAGTAAAGATACATATACAGAGAGTCTTCAGGGTGTAAGTAAAGATACATATACAGACAGTCTTCAGGGTGTAAGTAAAGATACATATACAGACAGTCTTCAGGGTGTAAGTAAAGATACATATACAGACAGTCTTCAGGGTGTAAGTAAAGATACATATACAGACAGTCTTCAGGGTGTAAGTAAAGATACATATACAGACAGTCTTCAGGGTGTAAGTAAAGATACATATACAGACAGGGTGTAAGTAAAGATCAGGGGGTGTAAGTAAAGATACATATACAGACAGTCTTCAGGGTGTAAGTAAAGATACATATACAGACAGTCTTCAGGGTGTAAGTAAAGATACATATACAGACAGTCTTCAGGGTGTAAGTAAAGATACATACATGTAAGTAAAGATACATATACAGACAGTCTTCAGGGTGTAAGTAAAGATACATATACAGACAGTCTTCAGGGTGTAAGTAAAGATACATATACAGACAGTCTTCAGGGTGTAAGTAAAGATACATATACAGACAGTCTTCAGGGTGTAAGTAAAGATACATATACAGACAGTCTTCAGGGTGTAAGTAAAGATACATATACAGACAGTACTTCAGGGTGTAAGTAAAGATACATATACAGACAGTCTTCAGGGTGTAAGTAAAGATACATATACAGACAGTCTTCAGGGTGTAAGTAAAGATACATATACAGACAGTCTTCAGGGTGTAAGTAAAGATACATATACAGACAGTCTTCAGGGTGTAAGTAAAGATACATATACAGACAGTCTTCAGGGTGTAAGTAAAGATACATATACAGACAGTCTTCAGGGTGTAAGTAAAGATACATATACAGACAGTCTTCAGGGTGTAAGTAAAGATACATATACAGACAGTCTTCAGGGTGTAAGTAAAGATACATATACAGACAGTCTTCAGGGTGTAAGTCAGGGTGTAAGTAAAGATACATATACAGACAGTCTTCAGGGTGTAAGTAAAGATACATATACAGACAGTCTTCAGGGTGTAAGTAAAGATACATATACAGACAGTCTTCAGGGTGTAAGTAAAGATACATATACAGACAGTCTTCAGGGTGTAAGTAAAGATACATATAAAGATACATATACAGACAGTATTCAGGGTGTAAGTAAAGATACATATACAGACAGTATTCAGGGTGTAAGTAAAGATACATATACAGACAGTCTTCAGGGTGTAAGTAAAGATACATATACAGACAGTCTTCAGGGTGTAAGTAAAGATACATATACAGACAGTCTTCAGGGTGTAAGTAAAGATACATATACAGACAGTCTTCAGGGTGTAAGTAAAGATACATATACAGACAGTCTTCAGGGTGTAAGTAAAGATACATATACAGACAGTCTTCAGGGTGTAAGTAAAGATACATATACAGGGGGTGTAAGTAAAGATACATATACAGACAGTCTTCAGGGTGTAAGTAAAGATACATATACAGACAGTCTTCAGGGTGTAAGTAAAGATACATATACAGACAGTCTTCAGGGTGTAAGTAAAGATACATATACAGACAGTCTTCAGGGTGTAAGTAAAGATACATATACAGACAGTCTTCAGGGTGTAAGTAAAGATACATATACAGACAGTCTTCAGGGTGTAAGTAAAGATACATATACAGACAGTATTCAGGGTGTAAGTAAAGATACATATACAGACTGTCTTCTGCGTGTAAGTAAAGATACATATACAGACTGTCTTCTGAGTGTAAGTAAGTAAAGATACATATACAGACAGTCTTCAGGGTGTAAGTAAAGATACATATACAGACAGTCTTCAGGGTGTAAGTAAAGATACATATACAGACAGTCTTCAGGGTGTAAGTAAAGATACATATACAGACAGTCTTCAGGGTGTAAGTAAAGATACATATACAGACAGTCTTCAGGGTGTAAGTAAAGATACATATACAGACAGTCTTCAGGGTGTAAGTAAAGATACATATACAGACAGTCTTCAGGGTGTAAGTAAAGATACATATACAGACAGTCTTCAGGGTGTAAGTAAAGATACATATACAGACAGTCTTCAGGGTGTAAGTAAAGGGTACATATACAGAGAGTCTTCAGGGTGTAAGTAAAGATACATATACAGACAGTCTTCAGGGTGTAAGTAAAGATACATATACAGACAGTCTTCAGGGTGTAAGTAAAGATACATATACAGACAGTCTTCAGGGTGTAAGTAAAGATACATATACAGACAGTCTTCAGGGTGTAAGTAAAGATACATATACAGACAGTCTTCAGGGTGTAAGTAAAGATACATATACAGACAGTCTTCAGGGTGTAAGTAAAGATACATATACAGACAGTCTTCAGGGTGTAAGTAAAGATACATATACAGACAGTCTTCAGGGTGTAAGTAAAGATACAGGGTGTAAGTAAAGATACATATACAGACAGTCTTCAGGGTGTAAGTAAAGATACATATACAGACAGTCTTCAGGGTGTAAGTAAAGATACATATACAGACAGTAAGTAAAGATACATATACAGACAGTCTTCAGGGTGTAAGTAAAGATACATATACAGACAGTCTTCAGGGTGTAAGTAAAGATACATATACAGACAGTCTTCAGGGTGTAAGTAAAGGGACAGTCTTCAGGGTGTAAGTAAAGATACATATACAGACAGTCTTCAGGGTGTAAGTAAAGATACATATACAGACAGTCTTCAGGGTGTAAGTAAAGATACATATACAGACAGTCTTCAGGGTGTAAGTAAAGATACATATACAGGGTGTAAGTAAAGATACATATACAGAAGTCTTCAGGGTGTAAGTAAAGATACATATACAGACAGGGGTGTAAGTAAAGATACATATACAGACAGTCTTCAGGGTGTAAGTAAAGATACATATACAGACAGTCTTCAGGGTGTAAGTAAAGATACATATACAGACAGTCTTCAGGGTGTAAGTAAAGATACATATACAGACAGTCTTCAGGGTGTAAGTAAAGATACATATACAGACAGTCTTCAGGGTGTAAGTAAAGATACATATACAGACAGTCTTCAGGGTGTAAGTAAAGATACATATACAGACAGTCTTCAGGGTGTAAGTAAAGATACATATACAGACAGTCTTCAGGGTGTAAGTAAAGATACATATACAGACAGTCTTCAGGGTGTAAGTAAAGATACATATACAGACAGTCTTCAGGGTGTAAGTAAAGATACATATACAGACAGTCTTCAGGGTGTAAGTAAAGATACATATACAGACAGTCTTCAGGGTGTAAGTAAAGATACATATACAGACAGTCTTCAGGGTGTAAGTAAAGATACATATACAGACAGTCTTCAGGGTGTAAGTAAAGATACATATACAGACAGTCTTCAGGGTGTAAGTAAAGATACATATACAGACAGTCTTCAGGGTGTCTTCAGGGTGTAAGTAAAGATACATATACAGACAGTCTTCAGGGTGTAAGTAAAGATACATATACAGACAGTCTTCAGGGTGTAAGTAAAGATACATATACAGAGGGTGTAAGTCTTCAGGGTGTAAGTAAAGATACATATACAGACAGTCTTCAGGGTGTAAGTAAAGATACATATACAGACAGTCTTCAGGGTGTAAGTAAAGATACATATACAGACAGTCTTCAGGGTGTAAGTAAAGATACATATACAGACAGTCTTCAGGGTGTAAGTAAAGATACATATACAGACAGTCTTCAGGGTGTAAGTAAAGATACATATACAGACAGTCTTCAGGGTGTAAGTAAAGATACATATACAGACAGTCTTCAGGGTGTAAGTAAAGATACATATACAGACAGTCTTCAGGGTGTAAGTAAAGATACATATACAGACAGTCTTCAGGGTGTAAGTAAAGATACATATACAGACAGTCTTCAGGGTGTAAGTAAAGATACATATACAGACAGTCTTCAGGGTGTAAGTAAAGATACATATACAGACAGTCTTCAGGGTGTAAGTAAAGATACATATTCAGGGTGTAAGTAAAGATACATATACAGACAGTCTTCAGGGTGTAAGTAAAGATACATATACAGACAGTCTTCAGGGTGTAAGTAAAGATACAGGGTATACAGACAGTCTTCAGGGTGTAAGTAAAGATACATATACAGACACTCTTCAGGGTGTAAGTAAAGATACATATACAGACAGTCTTCAGGGTGTAAGTAAAGATACATATACAGACAGTCTTCAGGGTGTAAGTAAAGATACATATACAGACAGTCTTCAGGGTGTAAGTAAAGATACAGATAGTAAAGATACATACAGTCTTCAGGGTGTAAGTAAAGATACATATACAGACAGTCTTCAGGGTGTAAGTAAAGATACATATACAGACAGTCTTCAGGGTGTAAGTAAAGATACATATACAGACAGTCTTCAGGGTGTAAGTAAAGATACATATACAGACAGTCTTCAGGGTGTAAGTAAAGATACATAGACAGGGGTGTAAGTAAAGATACATATACAGACAGTCTTCAGGGTGTAAGTAAAGATACATATACAGACAAAGATCTTCAGGGTGTAAGTAAAGATACATATACAGACAGTCTTCAGGGTGTAAGTAAAGATACATATACAGACAGTCTTCAGGGTGTAAGTAAAGATACATATACAGACAGTCTTCAGGGTGTAAGTAAAGATACATATACAGACAAAGATCTTCAGGGTGTAAGTAAAGATACATATACAGACAGTCTTCAGGGTGTAAGTAAAGATACATATACAGACAGTCTTCAGGGTGTAAGTAAAGATACATATACAGACAGTCTTCAGGGTGTAAGTAAAGATACATATACAGACAGTCTTCAGGGTGTAAGTAAAGATACATATACAGACAGTCTTCAGGGTGTAAGTAAAGATACATATACAGACAGTCTTCAGGGTGTAAGTAAAGATACATATACAGACAGTCTTCAGGGTGTAAGTAAAGATACATATACAGACAGTCTTCAGGGTGTAAGTAAAGATACATATACAGACAGTCTTCAGGGTGTAAGTAAAGATACATATACAGACAGTCTTCAGGGTGTAAGTAAAGATACATATACAGACAGTCTTCAGGGTGTAAGTAAAGATACATATACAGACAGTCTTCAGGGTGTAAGTAAAGATACATATACAGACAGTCTTCAGGGTGTAAGTAAAGATACATATACAGACAGTCTTCAGGGTGTAAGTAAAGATACATATACAGACAGTCTTCAGGGTGTAAGTAAAGATACATATACAGACTTCAGGGTCTTCAGGGTGTAAGTAAAGATACATATACAGACAGTCTTCAGGGTGTAAGTAAAGATACATATACAGACAGTCTTCAGGGTGTAAGTAAAGATACATATACAGACAGTCTTCAGGGTGTAAGTAAAGATACATATACAGACAGTCTTCAGGGTGTAAGTAAAGATACATATACAGACAGTCTTCAGGGTGTAAGTAAAGATACATATACAGACAGTCTTCAGGGTGTAAGTAAAGATACATATACAGACAGTCTTCAGGGTGTAAGTAAAGATACATATACAGACAGTCTTCAGGGTGTAAGTAAAGATACATATACAGACAGTCTTCAGGGTGTAAGTAAAGATACATATACAGACTTCAGGGTGTAAGTAAAGATACATATCAGGGTGTAAGTAAAGATACATATACAGACAGTCTTCAGGGTGTAAGTAAAGATACATATACAGACAGTCTTCAGGGTGTAAGTAAAGATACATATACAGACAGTCTTCAGGGTGTAAGTAAAGATACATATACAGACAGTCTTCAGGGTGTAAGTAAAGATACATATACAGACAGTCTTCAGGGTGTAAGTAAAGATACATATACAGACAGTACAGACAGTTTCAGGGTGTAAGTAAAGATATATATACAGACAGTCTTCAGGGTGTAAGTAAAGATACATATACAGACAGTCTTCAGGGTGTAAGTAAAGATACATATACAGACAGTCTTCAGGGTGTAAGTAAAGATACATATACAGACAGTCTTCAGGGTGTAAGTAAAGATACATATACAGACAGTCTTCAGGGTGTAAGTAAAGATACATATACAGACAGTCTTCAGGGTGTAAGTAAAGATACATATACAGACAGTCTTCAGGGTGTAAGTAAAGATACATATACAGACAGTTTTCGGGGTGTAAGTAAAGATACATATACAGACAGTCTTCAGGGTGTAAGTAAAGATACATATACAGACAGTCTTCAGGGTGTAAGTAAAGATACATATACAGACAGTCTTCAGGGTGTAAGTAAAGATACATATACAGACAGTCTTCAGGGTGTAAGTAAAAGATACATATACAGAGAGGGTACATATACAGACAGTCTTCAGGGTGTAAGTAAAGATACAGACAGTCTTCAGGGTGTAAGTAAAGATACATATACAGACAGTCTTCAGGGTGTAAGTAAAGATACATATACAGACAGTCTTCAGGGTGTAAGTAAAGATACATATACAGACAGTCTTCAGGGTGTAAGTAAAGATACATATACAGACAGTCTTCAGGGTGTAAGTAAAGATACATATACAGACAGTCTTCAGGGTGTAAGTAAAGATACATATACAGACAGTCTTCAGGGTGTAAGTAAAGATACATATACAGACAGTCTTCAGGGTGTAAGTAAAGATACATATACAGACAGTCTTCAGGGTGTAAGTAAAGATACATATACAGACAGTCTTCAGGGTGTAAGTAAAGATACATATACAGACAGTCTTCAGGGTGTAAGTAAAGATACATATACAGACAGTCTTCAGGGTGTAAGTAAAGATACATATACAGACAGTCTTCAGGGTGTAAGTAAAGATACATATACAGAGGGTGTAGTCTTCAGGGTGTAAGTAAAGATACATATACAGACAGTCTTCAGGGTGTAAGTAAAGATACATATACAGACAGTCTTCAGGGTGTAAGTAAAGATACATATACAGACAGTCTTCAGGGTGTAAGTAAAGATACATATACAGACAGTCTTCAGGGTGTAAGTAAAGATACATATACAGACAGTCTTCAGGGTGTAAGTAAAGATACATGTACAGAGGGTGTAAGTAAAGATTCAGGGTGTAAGTAAAGATACATATACAGACAGTCTTCAGGGTGTAAGTAAAGATACATATACAGACAGTCTTCAGGGTGTAAGTAAAGATACATATACAGACAGTCTTCAGGGTGTAAGTAAAGATACATATACAGACAGTCTTCAGGGTGTAAGTAAAGATACATATACAGACAGTCTTCAGGGTGTAAGTAAAGATATATATAGACAGTATTCAGGGTGTAAGTAAAGATATATATACAGACAGTCTTCAGGGTGTAAGTAAAGATACATATACAGACAGTCTTCAGGGTGTAAGTAAAGATACATATACAGACAGTCTTCAGGGTGTAAGTAAAGATACATATACAGACAGGGTGTAAGTAAAGATATACAGACAGTTGTAAGTAGATACATATACAGACAGTCTTCAGGGTGTAAGTAAAGATACATATACAGACAGGGTCTTCAGGGTGTAAGTAAAGATACATATACAGACAGTCTTCAGGGTGTAAGTAAATACATATACATCTTCAGGGTGTAAGTAAAGATACATATACAGACAGTCTTCAGGGTGTAAGTAAAGATACATATACAGACAGTCTTCAGGGTGTAAGTAAAGATACATATACAGACAGTCTTCAGGGTGTAAGTAAAGATACACATACAGACAGTCTTCAGGGTGTAAGTAAAGATACATATACAGACAGTCTTCAGGGTGTAAGTAAAGATACATATACAGACAAGATACATATACAGACAGTCTTCAGGGTGTAAGTAAAGATACATATACAGACAGTCTTCAGGGTGTAAGTAAAGATACATATACAGACAGTCTTCAGGGTGTAAGTAAAGATACATATACAGACAGTCTTCAGGGTGTAAGTAAAGATACATATACAGACAGTCTTCAGGGTGTAAGTAAAGATACATATACAGACAGTCTTCAGGGTGTAAGTAAAGATACATATACAGACAGTCTTCAGGGTGTAAGTAAAGATACATATACAGACAGTCTTCAGGGTGTAAGTAAAGATACATATACAGACAGTCTTCAGGGTGTAAGTAAAGATACATATACAGACAGTCTTCAGGGTGTAAGTAAAGATACATATACAGAAGTAAAGATCTTCAGGGTGTAAGTAAAGATACATATACAGACAGGGTGTAAGTAAAGATCATATACAGGGGTGTAAGTAAAGATACATATACAGACAGTCTTCAGGGTGTAAGTAAAGATACATATACAGACAGTCTTCAGGGTGTAAGTAAAGATACATATACAGACAGTCTTCAGGGTGTAAGTAAAGATACATATACAGACAGTCTTCAGGGTGTAAGTAAAGATACATATACAGACAGTCTTCAGGGTGTAAGTAAAGATACATATACAGACAGTCTTCAGGGTGTAAGTAAAGATACATATACAGACAGTCTTCAGGGTGTAAGTAAAGATACATATACAGACAGTCTTCAGGGTGTAAGTAAAGATACATATACAGACAGTCTTCAGGGTGTAAGTAAAGATACATATACAGACAGTCTTCAGGGTGTAAGTAAAGATACATATACAGACAGTCTTCAGGGTGTAAGTAAAGATACATATACAGACAGTCTTCAGGGTGTAAGTAAAGATACATATACAGACAGTCTTCAGGGTGTAAGTAAAGATACATATACAGACAAAGATCTTCAGGGTGTAAGTAAAGATACATATACAGACAGTCTTCAGGGTGTAAGTAAAGATACATATACAGAGGGTGTAAGTCTTCAGGGTGTAAGTAAAGATACATATACAGACAGTCTTCAGGGTGTAAGTAAAGATACATATACAGACAGTCTTCAGGGTGTAAGTAAAGATACATATACAGACAGTCTTCAGGGTGTAAGTAAAGATACATATACAGACAGTCTTCAGGGTGTAAGTAAAGATACATATACAGACAGTCTTCAGGGTGTAAGTAAAGATACATATACAGACAGTCTTCAGGGTGTAAGTAAAGATACATATACAGGGTGTAAGTAAAGATACATATACAGGGTGTAAGTAAAGATACATATACAGACAGTCTTCAGGGTGTAAGTAAAGATACATATACAGACAGTCTTCAGGGTGTAAGTAAAGATACATATACAGAGGGTGTAAGTAAAGATACATCTTCAGGGTGTAAGTAAAGATACATATACAGACAGTCTTCAGGGTGTAAGTAAAGATACATATACAGACAGTCTTCAGGGTGTAAGTAAAGATACATATACAGACAGTCTTCAGGGTGTAAGTAAAGATACATATACAGACAGTCTTCAGGGTGTAAGTAAAGATACATATACAGACAGTCTTCAGGGTGTAAGTAAAGATACATATACAGACAGTCTTCAGGGTGTAAGTAAAGATACATATACAGACAGTCTTCAGGGTGTAAGTAAAGATACATATACAGACAGTCTTCAGGGTGTAAGTAAAGATACATATACAGACAGACAGTCTTCAGGGTGTAAGTCATATACAGACAGTCTTCAGGGTGTAAGTAAAGATACATATCCAAACAGTCTTAAGGGTGTAAGTAAAGTTACATATAGAGACAGTCTCCAGGGTGTAAGTAAAGATACATATACAGACAGTCTTCAGGGTGTAAGTAAAGATACATATACAGACAGTCTTCAGGGTGTAAGTAAAGATACATATACAGACAGTCTTCAGGGTGTAAGTAAAGATACATATACAGACAGTCTTCAGGGTGTAAGTAAAGATACATATACAGACAGTCTTCAGGGTGTAAGTAAAGATACATATACTGACAGTCTTCAGGGTGTAAGATACATATACACAGGGTGTAAGTAAAGATACATATACAGAGTCTTCAGGGTGTAAGTAAAGATACATACAGACAGTCTTCAGGGTGTAAGTAAAGATACATATACAGACAGTCTTCAGGGTGTAAGTAAAGATACATATACAGACAGTCTTCAGGGTGTAAGTAAAGATACATATACAGACAGTCTTCAGGGTGTAAGTAAAGATACATATACAGACAGTCTTCAGGGTGTAAGTAAAGATACATATACAGACAGTCTTCAGGGTGTAAGTAAAGATACATATACAGACAGTCTTCAGGGTGTAAGTAAAGATACATATACAGACAGTCTTCAGGGTGTAAGTAAAGATACATATACAGACAGTCTTCAGGGTGTAAGTAAAGATACATATACAGACAGTCTTCAGGGTGTAAGTAAAGATACATATACAGACAGTCTTCAGGGTGTAAGTAAAGATACATATACAGACAGTCTTCAGAAGTAAAGATACATTACAGACAGTCTTCAGGGTGTAAGTAAAGATACATATACAGAGGGTGTAAGTCTTCAGGGTGTAAGTAAAGATACATATACAGACAGTCTTCAGGGTGTAAGTAAAGATACATATACAGACAGTCTTCAGGGTGTAAGTAAAGATACATATACAGACAGTCTTCAGGGTGTAAGTAAAGATACATATACAGACAGTCTTCAGGGTGTAAGTAAAGATACATATACAGACAGTCTTCAGGGTGTAAGTAAAGATACATATACAGACAGTCTTCAGGGTGTAAGTAAAGATACATATACAGACAGTCTTCAGGGTGTAAGTAAAGATACATATACAGAGAGTTTTCAGGGTGTAAGTAAAGATACAGACAGTCTTCAGGGTGTAATTAAAGATACATATACAGACAGTATTCAGGGTGTAAGTAAAGATACATATACAGACAGTCTTCAGGGTGTAAGTAAAGATACATATACAGACAGTCTTCAGGGTGTAAGTAAAGATACATATACAGACAGTCTTCAGGGTGTAAGTAAAGATACATATACAGGGTGTAAGTAAAGATACATATACAGACAGTCTTCAGGGTGTAAGTAAAGATACATATACAGACAGACAGTCTTCAGGGTGTAAGTAAAGATACTTCAGGGTGTAAGTAAAGATACATATACAGACAGTCTTCAGGGTGTAAGTCTTCAGGGTGTAAGTAAAGATACATATACAGACAGTCTTCAGGGTGTAAGTAAAGATACATATACAGACAGTCTTCAGGGTGTAAGTAAAGATACATATACAGACAGTCTTCAGGGTGTAAGTAAAGATACATATACAGACAGTGTAAGTCAGGGTGTAAGTAAAGATACATATACAGACAGACAGTCTTCAGGGTGTAAGTAAAGATACATATACAGACAGTCTTCAGGGTGTAAGTAAAGATACATATACAGACAGTCTTCAGGGTGTAAGTAAAGATACATATACAGACAGTCTTCAGGGTGTAAGTAAAGATACATATACAGACAGTCTTCAGGGTGTAAGTAAAGATACATATACAGACAGTCTTCAGGGTGTAAGTAAAGATACATATACAGACAGTCTTCAGGGTGTAAGTAAAGATACATACATACAGACAGTCTTCAGGGTGTAAGTAAAGATACATATACAGACAGTCTTCAGGGTAAGTAAAGATACATATACAGGGTGTAAGTAAAGATACATATACAGACAGTCTTCAGGGTGTAAGTAAAGATACATATACAGACAGTCTTCAGGGTGTAAGTAAAGATACATATACAGACAGTCTTCAGGGTGTAAGTAAAGATACATATACAGACAGTCTTCAGGGTGTAAGTAAAGATACATATACAGACAGTCTTCAGGGTGTAAGTAAAGATACATATACAGACAGTCTTCAGGGTGTAAGTAAAGATACATATACAGACAGTTTTCAGGGTGTAAGTAAAGATACATATACAGACAGTCTTCAGGGTGTAAGTAAAGATACATATACAGACAGTCTTCAGGGTGTAAGTAAAGATACATATACAGACAGTCTTCAGGGTGTAAGTAAAGATACATATACAGACAGTCTTCAGGGTGTAAGTAAAGATACATATACAGACAGTCTTCAGGGTGTAAGTAAAGATACATATACAGACAGGGTGTAAGTCTTCAGGGTGTAGTAAAGATACATATACAGACAGTCTTCAGGGTGTAAGTAAAGATACATATACAGACAGTCTTCAGGGTGTAAGTAAAGATACTTCAGGGTATACAGATACATATCTTCAGGGTGTAAGTAAAGATACATATACAGACAGTCTTCAGGGTGTAAGTAAAAAGATACATATACAGACAGTCTTCAGGGTGTAAGTAAAGATACATATACAGACAGTCTTCAGGGTGTAAGTAAAGATACATATACAGACTTCAGTCTTCAGGGTGTAAGTAAAGATACATATACAGACAGTCTTCAGGGTGTAAGTAAAGATACATATACAGACAGTCTTCAGGGTGTAAGTAAAGATACATATACAGACAGTCTTCAGGGTGTAAGTAAAGATACATATACAGACAGTCTTCAGGGTGTAAGTAAAGATACATATACAGACAGTCTTCAGGGTGTAAGTAAAGATACATATACAGACAGTCTTCAGGGTGTAAGTAAAGATACATATACAGACAGTCTTCAGGGTGTAAGTAAAGATACATATACAGACAGTCTTCAGGGTAAGTAAGATAAAGATAGGGTGTAAGTAAAGATACATATACAGACAGTCTTCAGGGTGTAAGTAAAGATACATATACAGACAGTCTTCAGGGTGTAAGTAAAGATACATATACAGACAGTCTTCAGGGTGTAAGTAAAGATATATATACAGACAGTATTCAGGGTGTAAGTAAAGATACATATACAGACTGTCTTCTGGGTGTAAGTAAAGATACATATACAGTCTGTCTTCTGAGTGTAAGTAAAGATACATATACAGACAGGGTGTAAGTAAAGATACATATACAGACAGTCTTCAGGGTGTAAGTAAAGATACATATACAGACAGTCTTCAGGGTGTAAGTAAAGATACATATACAGACAGTCTTCAGGGTGTAAGTAAAGATACATATACAGACAGTCTTCAGGGTGTAAGTAAAGATACATATACAGACAGTCTTCAGGGTGTAAGTAAAGATACATATACAGACAGTCTTCAGGGTGTAAGTAAAGATACATATACAGACAGTCTTCAGGGTGTAAGTAAAGATACATATACAGACAGTCTTCAGGGTGTAAGTAAAGATACATATACAGACAGTCTTCAGGGTGTAAGTAAAGATACATATACAGACAGTCTTCAGGGTGTAAGTAAAGATACATATACAGACAGTATTATAGGGGGTGTAAGTAAAGATACATATACAGATCTTCAGGGTGTAAGTAAAGATACATATACAGACAGTCTTCAGGGTGTAAGTAAAGATACATATACAGACAGTCTTCAGGGTGTAAGTAAAGATACATATACAGACAGTCTTCAGGGTGTAAGTAAAGATACACATACAGACAGTCTTCAGGGTGTAAGTAAAGATACATATACAAACAGTCTTCAGGGTGTAAGTAAAGATACATATACAGACAGTCTTCAGGGTGTAAGTAAAGATACATATACAGACAGTCTTCAGGGTGTAAGTAAAGATACATATACAGACAGTCTTCAGGGTGTAAGTAAAGATACATATACAGAGAGTCTTCAGGGTGTAAGTAAAGATACATATACAGAGAGTCTTCAGGGTGTAAGTAAAGATACATATACACAGAATCTTCAGGGTGTAAGTAAAGATACATATACAGACAGTCTTCAGGGTGTAAGTAAAGATACATATACAGACAGGGTGTAAGTAAAGATACATATACAGACAGTCTTCAGGGTGTAAGTAAAGATACATATACAGACAGTCTTCAGGGTGTAAGTAAAGATACATATACAGACAGTCTTCAGGGTGTAAGTAAAGATACATATACAGGGGGTGTAAGTAAAGATACATATACAGAGAGTCTTCAGGGTGTAAGTAAAGATACATATACAGACAGTCTTCAGGGTGTAAGTATGTAAGTAAAGATACATATACAGACAGTCTTCAGGGTGTAAGTAAAGATACATATACAGACAGTCTTCAGGGTGTAAGTAAAGATACATATACAGACAGTCTTCAGGGTGTAAGTAAAGATACATATACAGACAGTCTTCAGGGTGTAAGTAAAGATACATATACAGACAGTCTTCAGGGTGTAAGTAAAGATACATATACAGGGGGTGTAAGTAAAGATACATATACAGACAGTCTTCAGGGTGTAAGTAAAGATACATATACAGACAGTCTTCAGGGTGTAAGTAAAGATACATATACAAACAGTCTTCAGGGTGTAAGTAAAGATACATGCAGATACAGACTTCAGGGTGTAAGTAAAGATACATATACAGGGGGTGTAAGTAAAGATACATATACAGACAGTCTTCAGGGTGTAAGTAAAGATACATATACAGACAGTCTTCAGGGTGTAAGTAAAGATACATATACAGACAGTCTTCAGGGTGTAAGTAAAGATACATATACAGACAGTCTTCAGGGTGTAAGTAAAGATACATATACAGACAGACAGTCTTCAGGGTGTAAGTAAAGATACATATACAGACAGTTTTCGGGGTGTAAGTAAAGATACATATACAGACAGTCTTCAAGGTGTAAGTAAAGATACATATACAGACAGTCTTCAGGGTGTAAGTAAAGATACATATACAGACAGTCTTCAGGGTGTAAGTAAAGATACATATACAGAGAGTTTTCAGGGTGTAAGTAAAGATACAGACAGTCTTCAGGGTGTAAGTAAAGATACATATACAGACAGTATTCAGGGTGTAAGTAAAGATACATATACAGACAGTCTTCAGGGTGTAAGTAAAGATACATATACAGACAGTCTTCAGGGTGTAAGTAAAGATACATATACAGACAGTCTTCAGGGTGTAAGTAAAGATACATATACAGACAGTCTTCAGGGTGTAAGTAAAGATACATATACAGACAATCTTCAGGGTGTAAGTAAAGATACATATACAGACAGTCTTCAGGGTGTAAGTAAAGATACATATACAGACAGTCTTCAGGGTGTAAGTAAAGATACATATACAGACAGTCTTCAGGGTGTAAGTAAAGATACATATACAGACAGTCTTCAGGGTGTAAGTAAAGATACATATACAGACAGTCTTCAGGGTGTAAGTAAAGATACATTCAGACAGTCTTCAGGGTGTAAGTAAAGATACATATACAGACAGTCTTCAGGGTGTAAGTAAAGATACATATACAGACAGTCTTCAGGGTGTAAGTAAAGATACATATACAGACAGTCTTCAGGGTGTAAGTAAAGATACATATACAGAGAGTCTTCAGGGTGTAAGTAAAGATACAGACAGTCTTCAGGGTGTAAGTAAAGATACATATACAGACAGTATTCAGGGTGTAAGTAAAGATACATATACAGACAGTCTTCAGGGTGTAAGTAAAGATACATATACAGACAGTCTTCAGGGTGTAAGTAAAGATACATATACAGACAGTCTTCAGGGTGTAAGTAAAGATACATATACAGACAGTCTTCAGGGTGTAAGTAAAGATACATATACAGACAGTCTTCAGGGTGTAAGTAAAGATACATATACAGACAGTCTTCAGGGTGTAAGTAAAGATACATATACAGACAGTCTTCAGGGTGTAAGTAAAGATACATATACAGACAGTCTTCAGGGTGTAAGTAAAGATACATATACAGACAGTCTTCAGGGTGTAAGTAAAGATACATATACAGACAGTCTTCAGGGTGTAAGTAAAGATACATATACAGAGAATCTTCAGGGTGTAAGTAAAGATACATATACAGACAGTCTTCAGGGTGTAAGTAAAGATACATATACAGACAGTCTTCAGGGTGTAAGTAAAGATACATATACAGACAGTCTTCAGGGTGTAAATAAAGATACATATACAGACAGTATTCAGGGTGTAAGTAAAGATACATATACAGACAGTCTTCAGGGTGTAAGTAAAGATACATATACAGACAGTCTTCAGGGTGTAAGTAAAGATACATATACAGACAGTCTTCAGGGTGTAAGTAAAGATACATATACAGACAGTCTTCAGGGTGTAAGTAAAGATACATATACAGACAGTCTTCAGGGTGTAAGTAAAGATACATATACAGACAGTCTTCAGGGTGTAAGTAAAGATACATACATATACAGACAGTCTTCAGGGTGTAAGTAAAGATACATATACAGACAGTCTTCAGGGTGTAAGTAAAGATACATATACAGACAGTCTTCAGGGTGTAAGTAAAGATACATATACAGACAATCTTCAGGGTGTAAGTAAAGATACATATACAGACAGTCTTCAGGGTGTAAGTAAAGATACATATACAGACAGTCTTCAGGGTGTAAGTAAAGATACATATACAGACAGTCTTCAGGGTGTAAGTAAAGATACATATACAGACAGTCTTCAGGGTGTAAGTAAAGATACATATACAGACAATCTTCAGGGTGTAAGTAAAGATACATATACAGACAGTCTTCAGGGTGTAAGTAAAGATACATATACAGACAGTCTTCAGGGTGTAAGTAAAGATACATATACAGACAGTCTTCAGGGTGTAAGTAAAGATACATATACAGACAGTCTTCAGGGTGTAAGTAAAGATACATATACAGACAGTCTTCAGGGTGTAAGTAAAGATACATATACAGACAGTCTTCAGGGTGTAAGTAAAGATACATATACAGACAGTCTTCAGGGTGTAAGTAAAGATACTATACAGACAGGGGTGTAAGTAAAGATACATATACAGACAGTCTTCAGGGTGTAAGTAAAGATACATATACAGACAGTCTTCAGGGTGTAAGTAAAGATACATATACAGACAGTCTTCAGGGTGTAAGTAAAGATACATATACAGACAGTCTTCAGGGTGTAAGTAAAGATACATATACAGACAGTCTTCAGGGTGTAAGTAAAGATACATATACAGACAGTCTTCAGGGTGTAAGTAAAGATACATATACAGACAGTCTTCAGGGTGTAAGTAAAGATACATATACAGACAGTCTTCAGGGTGTAAGTAAAGATACATATACAGACAGTCTTCAGGGTGTAAGTAAAGATACATATACAGACAGTCTTCAGGGTGTAAGTAAAGATACATATACAGACAGTCTTCAGGGTGTAAGTAAAGATACATATACAGACAGTCTTCAGGGTGTAAGTAAAGATACATATACAGACAGTCTTCAGGGTGTAAGTAAAGATACATATACAGACAGTCTTCAGGGTGTAAGTAAAGATACATATACAGACAGTCTTCAGGGTGTAAGTAAAGATACATATACAGACAGTCTTCAGGGTGTAAGTAAAGATACATATACAGACAGTCTTCAGGGTGTAAGTAAAGATACATATACAGACAGTCTTCAGGGTGTAAGTAAAGATACATATACAGACAGTCTTCAGGGTGTAAGTAAAGATACATATACAGACAGTCTTCAGGGTGTAAGTAAAGATACATATACAGACAGTCTTCAGGGTGTAAGTAAAGATACATATACAGACAGTCTTCAGGGTGTAAGTAAAGATACATATACAGACAGTCTTCAGGGTGTAAGTAAAGATACATATACAGAGAGTCTTCAGGGTGTAAGTAAAGATACATATACAGACAGTCTTCAGGGTGTAAGTAAAGATACATATACAGACAATCTTCAGGGTGTAAGTAAAGATACATATACAGACAGTCTTCAGGGTGTAAGTAAAGATACATATACAGACAGTCTTCAGGGTGTAAGTAAAGATACATATACAGACAGTCTTCAGGGTGTAAGTAAAGATACATACATACACAGTCTTCAGGGTGTAAGTAAAGATACATATACAGACAATCTTCAGGGTGTAAGTAAAGATACATATACAGACAGTCTTCAGGGTGTAAGTAAAGATACATATACAGACAGTCTTCAGGGTGTAAGTAAAGATACATATACAGACAGTCTTCAGGGTGTAAGTAAAGATACATATACAGACAGTCTTCAGGGTGTAAGTAAAGATACATATACAGACAGTCTTCAGGGTGTAAGTAAAGATACATATACAGACAGTCTTCAGGGTGTAAGTAAAGATACATATACAGACAGTCTTCAGGGTGTAAGTAAAGATACATATACAGACAGTCTTCAGGGTGTAAGTAAAGATACATATACAGACAGTCTTCAGGGTGTAAGTAAAGATACATATACAGACAGTCTTCAGGGTGTAAGTAAAGATACATATACAGAGAGTCTTCAGGGTGTAAGTAAAGATACATATACAGAGAGTTTTCAGGGTGTAAGTAAAGATACAGACAGTCTTCAGGGTGTAAGTAAAGATACATATACAGACAGTCTTCAGGGTGTAAGTAAAGATACATATACAGACAGTCTTCAGGGTGTAAGTAAAGATACATATACAGACAGTCTTCAGGGTGTAAGTAAAGATACATATACAGACAGTCTTCAGGGTATTTTTAAAGATACATATAGACAGTATTCAGGGTGTAAGTAAAGATACATATACAGACAGTCTTCAGGGTGTAAGTAAAGATACATATACAGACAGTCTTCAGGGTGTAAGTAAAGATACATATACAGACATATACAGACAGTCTTCAGGGTGTAAGTAAAGATACATATACAGACAGTCTTCAGGGTGTAAGTAAAGATACATATACAGACAGTCTTCAGGGTGTAAGTAAAGATACATATACAGACAGTCTTCAGGGTGTAAGTAAAGATACATATACAGACAGTCTTCAGGGTGTAAGTAAAGATACATATACAGACAGTCTTCAGGGTGTAAGTAAAGATACATATACAGACAGTCTTCAGGGTGTAAGTAAAGATACATATACAGACAGTCTTCAGGGTGTAAGTAAAGATACATATACAGACAGTCTTCAGGGTGTAAGTAAAGATACATATACAGATACAGACATCTTCAGGGTGTAAGTAAAGATACATCTTCATACAGACAGACAGTCTTCAGGGTGTAAGTAAAGATACATATACAGACAGTCTTCAGGGTGTAAGTAAAGATACATATACAGACAGTCTTCAGGGTGTAAGTAAAGATACATATACAGACAGTCTTCAGGGTGTAAGTAAAGATACATATACAGACAGTCTTCAGGGTGTAAGTAAAGATACATATACAGACAGTCTTCAGGGTGTAAGTAAAGATACATATACATATACAGAAGTAAAGATACATATACAGACAGTCTCTTCAGGGTGTAAGTAAAGATACACATACTGACAGTCTTCAGGGTGTAAGTAAAGATACATATACAGACAGTCTTCAGGGTGTAAGTAAAGATACATATACAGACAGTCTTCAGGGTGTAAGTAAAGATACATATACAGACAAGTAAAGATACATATACAGACAATCTTCAGGGTGTAAGTAAAACATACATATACAGACAGTCTTCAGGGTGTAAGTAAAGATACATATACAGACAGTCTTCAGGGTGTAAGTAAAGATACATATACAGACAGTCTTCAGGGTGTAAGTAAAGATACATATACAGACAGTCTTCAGGGTGTAAATAAAGATACATATACAGACAGTCTTCAGGGTGTAAGTAAAGATACATATACAGACAGTCTTCAGGGTGTAAGTAAAGATACATATACAGACAGTCTTCAGGGTGTAAGTAAAGATACATATACAGACACTCTTCAGGGTGTAAGTAAAGATACATATACAGACAGTCTTCAGGGTGTAAGTAAAGATACACATACAGACAGTCTTCAGGGTGTAAGTAAAGATACATATACAGACAGTCTTCAGGGTGTAAGTAAAGATACATATACAGACAGTCTTCAGGGTGTAAGTAAAGATACATATACAGACAGTCTTCAGGGTGTAAGTAAAGATACATATACAGACAGTCTTCAGGGTGTAAGTAAAGATACATATACAGACAATCTTCAGGGTGTAAGTAAAGATACATATACAGACAGTCTTCAGGGTGTAAGTAAAGATACATATACAGACAGTCTTCAGGGTGTAAGTAAAGATACATATACAGACAGTCTTCAGGGTGTAAGTAAAGATACATATACAGACAGTCTTCAGGGTGTAAGTAAAGATACATATACAGACAGTCTTCAGGGTGTAAGTAAAGATACATATACAGACAGTCTTCAGGGTGTAAGAAAGATACATATACAGACTGTCTTCTGGGTGTAAGTAAAGATACATATACAGACAGTCTTCAGGGTGTAAAAGTAAAGATACATATACAGACAGTCTTCAGGGTGTAAGTAAAGATACATATACAGACAATCTTCAGGGTGTAAGTAAAGATACATATACAGAGACAGTCTTCAGGGTGTAAGTAAAGATACATATACAGACAGTCTTCAGGGTGTAAGTAAAGATACATATACAGACAGTCTTCAGGGTGTAAGTAAAGATACATATACAGACAGTCTTCAGGGTGTAAGTAAAGATACATATACAGACAGTCTTCAGGGTGTAAGTAAAGATACATATACAGACAGTATTCAGGGTGTAAGTAAAGATACATATACAGACAGTCTTCAGGGTGTAAGTAAAGATACATATAGGGTGTAAGTAAAGATACATATACAGACAGTCTTCAGGGTGTAAGTAAAGATACATATACAGACAGTCTTCAGGGTGTAAGTAAAGATACATATACAGACAGTCTTCAGGGTGTAAGTAAAGATACATATACAGACAGTCTTCAGGGTGTAAGTAAAGATACATATACAGACAGTCTTCAGGGTGTAAGTAAAGATACATATACAGACAGTAAAGATACATCAGGGTGTAAGTAAAGATACATATACAGACAGTCTTCAGGGTGTAAGTAAAGATACATATACAGACAGTCTTCAGGGTGTAAGTAAAGATACATATACAGACAGTCTTCAGGGTGTAAGTAAAGATACATATACAGACAATCTTCAGGGTGTAAGTAAAGATACATATACAGACTGTCTTCTGGGTGTAAGTAAAGATACAGGGGGTGTAAGTAAAGATACATATACAGACAGTCTTCAGGGTGTAAGTAAAGATACATATACAGACAGTCTTCAGGGTGTAAAGATACATAGTAAAGATACATATACAGACAGTCTTCAGGGTGTAAGTAAAGATACATATACAGACAGTCTTCAGGGTGTAAGTAAAGATACATATACAGACAGTCTTCAGGGTGTAAGTAAAGATACATATACAGACAGTCTTCAGGGTGTAAGTAAAGATACATATACAGACAGTCTTCAGGGTGTAAGTAAAGATACATATACAGACAGAGGGTGTAAGTAAAGATACATATACAGACAGTCTTCAGGGTGTAAGTAAAGATACATATACAGACAGTCTTCAGGGTGTAAGTAAAGATACATATACAGACAGTCTTCAGGGTGTAAGTAAAGATACATATACAGACAGTCTTCAGGGTGTAAGTAAAGATACATATACAGACAGTCTTCAGGGTGTAAGTAAAGATACATATACAGACAGTCTTCAGGGTGTAAGTAAAGATACATATACAGACAGTCTTCAGGGTGTAAGTAAAGATACATATACAGACAGTCTTCAGGGTGTAAGTAAAGATACATATACAGAGAATCTTCAGGGTGTAAGTAAAGATACATATACAGACAGTAAAGATACATATACAGACAGTTTTCAGGGTGTAAGTAAAGATACATATACAGACAGTCTTCAGGGTGTAAGTAAAGATACATATACAGACAGTCTTCAGGGTGTAAGTAAAGATACATATACAGACAGTCTTCAGGGTGTAAGTAAAGATACATATACAGACAGTCTTCAGGGTGTAAGTAAAGATACATATACAGAGAGTCTTCAGGGTGTAAGTAAAGATACATATACAGACAGTCTTCAGGGTGTAAGTAAAGATACATATACAGACATCTTCAGGGTGTAAGTAAAGATACATATACAGACAGTCTTCAGGGTGTAAGTAAAGATACATATACAGACAGTCTTCAGGGTGTAAGTAAAGATACATATACAGACAGTCTTCAGGGTGTAAGTAAAGATACATATACAGAGAGTCTTCAGGGTGTAAGTAAAGATACATATACAGACAGTCTTCAGGGTGTAAGTAAAGATACATATACAGACAGTCTTCAGGGTGTAAGTAAAGATACATATACAGAGAGTCTTCAGGGTGTAAGTAAAGATACATATACAGACAGTCTTCAGGGTGTAAGTAAAGATACATATACAGACAGTCTTCAGGGTGTAAGTAAAGATACATATACAGACAGTCTTCAGGGTGTAAGTAAAGATACATATACAGACAGTCTTCAGGGTGTAAGTAAAGATACATATACAGACAGTCTTCAGGGTGTAAGTAAAGATACATATACAGACAGTCTTCAGGGTCATATACAGACAGTCTCAGGGTGTAAGTAAAGATACATATACAGACAGTCTTCAGGGTGTAAGTAAAGATACATATACAGACAGTCTTCAGGGTGTAAGTAAAGATACATATACAGACAGTCTTCAGGGTGTAAGTAAAGATACATAAGTAAAGATACATATACAGACAGTATTCAGGGTGTAAGTAAAGATACATATACAGACAGTCTTCAGGGTGTAAGTAAAGATACATATACAGACAGTCTTCAGGGTGTAAGTAAAGATACATATACAGACAGTCTTCAGGGTGTAAGTAAAGATACATATACAGACAGTCTTCAGGGTGTAAGTAAAGATACATATACAGACAGTCTTCAGGGTGTAAGTAAAGATACATATACAGAGAATCTTCAGGGTGTAAGTAAAGATACATATACAGAAGTAAAGATACATATACTCTTCAGGGTGTAAGTAAAGATACATATACAGACAATCTTCAGGGTGTAAGTAAAGATACATATACAGACAGTCTTCAGGGTGTAAGTAAAGATACATATACAGACAGTCTTCAGGGTGTAAGTAAAGATACATATACAGACAGTCTTCAGGGTGTAAGTAAAGATACATATACAGACAGTCTTCAGGGTGTAAGTAAAGATACATATACAGACAGTCTTCAGGGTGTAAGTAAAGTAAAGTAAAGATACATATACAGACAGTCTTCAGGGTGTAAGTAAAGATACTATACAGACAGGGGTGTAAGTAAAGATACATATACAGACAGTCTTCAGGGTGTAAGTAAAGATACATATACAGACAGTCTTCAGGGTGTAAGTAAAGATACATATACAGACAGTCTTCAGGGTGTAAGTAAAGATACATATACAGACAGTCTTCAGGGTGTAAGTAAAGATACATATACAGACAGTCTTCAGGGTGTAAGTAAAGATACATATACAGACAAAGATACTTCAGGGTGTAAGTAAAGATACATATACAGACAGTCTTCAGGGTGTAAGTAAAGATACATATACAGACAGTCTTCAGGGTGTAAGTAAAGATACATATACAGACAGTCTTCAGGGTGTAAGTAAAGATACATATACAGACAGTCTTCAGGGTGTAAGTAAAGATACATATACAGACAGTCTTCAGGGTGTAAGTAAAGATACATATACAGACAGTCTTCAGGGTGTAAGTAACAGATACATATACAGACAGTCTTCAGGGTGTAGTAAAGATACATATACAGACAAAGGGTGTAAGTAAAGATATATACAGACAGTCTTCAGGGTGTAAGTAAAGATATATATACAGACAGTCTTCAGGGTGTAAGTAAAGATACATATACAGACAGTCTTCAGGGTGTAAGTAAAGATACATATACAGACAGTCTTCAGGGTGTAAGTAAAGATACATATACAGACAGTCTTCAGGGTGTAAGTAAAGATACATATACAGACAGTCTTCAGGGTGTAAGTAAAGATACATATACAGACAGTCTTCAGGGTGTAAGTAAAGATACATATACAGACAATCTTCAGGGTGTAAGTAAAGATACATATACAGACAGTCTTCAGGGTGTAAGTAAAGATACATATACAGACAGTCTTCAGGGTGTAAGTAAAGATACATATACAGACAGTCTTCAGGGTGTAAGTAAAGATACATATACAGACAGTCTTCAGGGTGTAAGTAAAGATACATATACAGACAGTCTTCAGGGTGTAAGTAAAGATACATATACAGACAGACAGTCTTCTGGGTGTAAGTAAAGATACATATACAGACAGTCTTCAGGGTGTAAGTAAAGATACATATACAGACAGTCTTCAGGGTGTAAGTAAAGATACATATACAGACAGAATCTTCAGGGTGTAAGTAAAGATACATATACAGACAGTCTTCAGGGTGTAAGTAAAGATACATATACAGACAGTCTTCAGGGTGTAAGTAAAGATACATATAGGGTGTAGACAGATACATATACAGACAGTCTTCAGGGTGTAAGTAAAGATACATATACAGACAATCTTCAGGGTGTAAGTAAAGATACATATACAGACAGTCTTCAGGGTGTAAGTAAAGATACATATACAGACAGTCTTCAGGGTGTAAGTAAAGATACATATACAGACAGTCTTCAGGGTGTAAGTAAAGATACATATACAGACAGTCTTCAGGGTGTAAGTAAAGATACATAAACAATCATATACAGATACATATACAGACTTCAGGGTGTAAGTAAAGATACATATACAGAGTATCTTCAGGGTGTAAGTAAAGATACATATACAGACAGTCTTCAGGGTGTAAGTAAAGATACATATACAGACAGTCTTCAGGGTGTAAGTAAAGATACATATACATAGGGTGTAAGTAAAGATACAGACAGTCTTCAGGGTGTAATTAAAGATACATATACAGACAGTATTCAGGGTGTAAGTAAAGATACATATACAGACAGTCTTCAGGGTGTAAGTAAAGATACATATACAGACAGTCTTCAGGGTGTAAGTAAAGATACATATACAGACAGTCTTCAGGGTGTAAGTAAAGATACATATACAGAGAGTCTTCAGGGTGTAAGTAAAGATACATATACAGACAGTCTTCAGGGTGTAAGTAAAGATACATATACAGAGTCTTCAGGGTGTAAGTAAAGATACATATACAGAGAGTCTTCAGGGTGTAAGTAAAGATACATATACAGACAGTCTTCAGGGTGTAAGTAAAGATACATATACAGACAGTCTTCAGGGTGTAAGTAAAGATACATATACAGACAGTCTTCAGGGTGTAAGTAAAGATACATATACAGACAGTCTTCAGGGTGTAAGTAAAGATACATATACAGACAGTCTTCAGGGTGTAAGTAAAGATACATATACAGACAGTCTTCAGGGTGTAAGTAAAGATACATATACAGACAGTCTTCATATACAGACAGTCTTCAGGGTGTAAGTAAAGGTACATATACAGACTGTCTTCTGCGTGTAAGTAAAGATACATATACAGACTGTCTTCTGAGTGTAAGTAAGTAAAGATACATATACAAACAGTCTTCAGGGTGAAAGTATACATACATGTACAGAGAATCATCAGGGTGTAAGTAAAGATACATATACAGACAGTCTTCAGGGTGTAAGTAAAGATACATATACAGACAGTCTTCAGGGTGTAAGTAAAGATACATATACAGACAGTCTTCAGGGTGTAAGTAAAGATACATATACAGACAGTCTTCAGGGTGTAAGTAAAGATACATATACAGACAGTCTTCAGGGTGTAAGTAAAGATACATATACAGACAGTCTTCAGGGTGTAAGTAAAGATACATATACAGAAGTAAAGATCTTCAGGGTGTAAGTAAAGATACATATACAGACAGTCTTCAGGGTGTAAGTAAAGATACATATACAGACAGTCTTCAGGGTGTAAGTAAAGATACATATACAGACAGTCTTCAGGGTGTAAGTAAAGATACATATACAGACAGTCTTCAGAAGTAAAGATACATATACAGTCTTCAGGGTGTAAGTAAAGATACATATACAGACAGTCTTCAGGGTGTAAGTAAAGATACATATACAGACAGTCTTCAGGGTGTAAGTAAAGATACATATACATAGACAGTCTTCAGGGTGTAAGTAAAGATACATATACAGACAGTCTTCAGGGTGTAAGTAAAGATACATATACAGACAGTCTTCAGGGTGTAAGTAAAGATACATATACAGACAGTCTTCAGGGTGTAAGTAAAGATACATATACAGACAGTCTTCAGGGTGTAAGTAAAGATACATATACAGACAGTCTTCAGGGTGTAAGTAAAGATACATATACAGACAGTCTTCAGGGTGTAAGTAAAGATACATATACAGACAGTCTTCAGGGTGTAAGTACAGATACATATACAGACAGTTTTCGGGGTGTAAGTAAAGATACATATACAGACAGTCTTCAGGGTGTAAGTAAAGATACATATACAGACAGTCTTCAGGGTGTAAGTAAAGATACATATACAGACAGTCTTCAGGGTGTAAGTAAAGATACATATACAGACAGTCTTCAGGGTGTAAGTAAAGATACATATACAGACAGTCTTCAGGGTGTAAGTAAAGATACATATACAGACAGTCTTCAGGGTGTAAGTAAAGATACATATACAGACAGTCTTCAGGGTGTAAGTAAAGATACATATACAGACAGTCTTCAGGGTGTAAGTAAAGATACATATACAGACAGTCTTCAGGGTGTAAGTAAAGATATATATATACAGACAGTCTTCATATACAGAGACAGTCTTCAGGGTGTAAGTAAAGTTACATATACAAAGAATCTTCAGGGTGTAAGTAAAGATACATATACAGACAGTCTTCAGGGTGTAAGTAAAGATACATATACAGACAATCTTCAGGGTGTAAGTAAAGATACATATACAGAGATATACAGACTCTTCAGGGTGTAAGTAAAGATACATATACAGACAATCTAAGTAAAGATACATATACAGACAATCAGGTGTAAGTAAAGATACATATACAGACAGTCTTCAGGGTGTAAGTAAAGATACATATACAGACAATCTTCAGGGTGTAAGTAAAGATACATATACAGACAGTCTTCAGGGTGTAAGTAAAGATACATATACAGACAGTCTTCAGGGTGTAAGTAAAGATACATATACAGACAGTCTTCAGGGTGTAAGTAAAGATAAAGATATACAGACAGTCTTCAGGGTGTAAGTAAAGATACATATACAGACAGTCTTCAGGGTGTAAGTAAAGATACATATACAGACAGTCTTCAGGGTGTAAGTAAAGATACATATACAGACAGTCTTCAGGGTGTAAGTAAAGATATACATACATCTTCACAAGTAAAGGTTATACAGGGTGTAAGTAAAGATACATATACAGACAGTCTTCAGGGTGTAAGTAAAGATACATATACAGACAGTCTTCAGGGTGTAAGTAAAGATGCACTTAATATACAGACAGTCTTCAGGGTGTAAGTAAAGATACATATACAGACAGTCTTCAGGGTGTAAGTAAAGATGTGTATACAGACAATCTTCAGGGTGTAAGTAAAGATGTGTATATACAGACAATATTCAGGGTGTAAGTAAAGATACATATACAGACAATCTTCAGGGTGTAAGTAAAGATACATATACAGACAGTCTTCAGGGTGTAAGTAAAGATACATATACACACAGTCTTCAGGGTGTAAGTAAAGATACATATACAGACAATCTTCAGGGTGTAAGTAAAGATATCCATAGAGACAGTCTTCAGGGTGTAAGTAAAGATACATATACAGACAATCTTCAGGGTGTAAGTAAAGATACATATACAGACAATCTTCAGGGTGTAAGTAAAGATACATATACAGACAATCTTCAGGGTGTAAGTAAAGATACATATACAGACAATCTTCAGGGTGTAAGTAAAGATACAGACAATCTTCAGGGTGTAAGTAAAGATATATAGACAATCTTCAGGGTGTAAGTAAAGGGTGTAAGTAAAGATGTGTATACAGACAGTCTTCAGGGTGTGAGTTACGGTGTGTATACAGACAATATTCAGGGTGTAAGTAAAGGTGTATACAGACAATCTTCAGGATGTAAGTAAAGATGTGTATACAGAAAGTCTTCAGGGTGTAAGTAAAGGTGTGTATACAGACAATCTTCAGGATGTAAGTAAAGGTGTTTATACAGACAATCTTCAGGATGTAAGTAAAGGTGTGTATACAGACAATCTTTAGGATGTGAGTAAAGGTGTGTGAAATATATGGTTTTCAGAAAACTCATTTCATACAAAATATTTTCGGGATTATATAGAAATTATGTAATTCATGTGATTTTCAGGGTTAGGGAAGATATACAATCGATTTGTGAATGTGAGTAAAGATACGTCGTTTGGATGACTTTCAGATTGAAAGGATTAAAATTATTTTGTGAAAGTGCGCTATTATTGTTTGAACCAAGGTTGCAGCTAAGAACGTCTGTCTTTTTTTGTTACAGACTTGTTTCGTGAACATATTAAGTTAAATAAGCAGTTTCAGTGTGAAATTTAGCCTGTTTTTTCATTAAATATCTCTCGCTAGTACTGCGGTAAGTCTACGGATATACTACGCTACAATAAGGGGTTCGATTCTCCTCGGGGAACTCAGCAGATAGCCCGATGTGTCTTTGCTACAAGAAAACACACAGAGATAGTCGAGAAGTGGTATTTTCTTGGGTGTTAATCAAAATATTTCATCTTTTAACTAATTATTGTCTGTTGGACAAGAAGTATTGATGGGCGTCCACAGAGGTATTTTAAATAGGGGTAAAACATACATGTAAGGGGGCAGTTTATACAGTTTAAGACAAGAGACTAAAATAATATGTTTAAAGGGTGCTTAGACACAAATTTACAGTTTTAGTAAAAACGACTAGAAATATTTATTTCAACTACGATTTTAAGTTTGTATCGTCACACGAGCAGTTTTTTTATCAAATGTACCGTCCACAGTAATTCAGCAGAAGGGAAAAGTTTCCCACGCACGAGCCCCGAACTTAGAATGACGTGATTTTCGATCTATAATTTTCAGATAAATGGGGAAAAAATATAGGAATGGAATGAAAAGATTTATTACAACTGTGTCTGTCAAGGATAACATAAAATACGACATTTTGATATTCGGAATGAAATAGATCTTTTCCTTTATGGGGCTCGTCAGCTCAACTTTGGATGCGTTGACATCCGAGATGATCCAAATCTGCAAGTTCAGCAAGATTTTATGTAAGAGAAATATTTCATTCTTATTTTCAAATCATCGTTTTGCGTATTTCGAGAGTTGTCCACTTACATCGAAATAGTAATGTTTGAGATAAAAAAAACATTTTGAATTTAAATAATTTGAGAAAATATTACAGAGAGCGCCATACACAACAGAAAAAAAAACAAAAAACGCTGTCCCTCTGTGGAACAGCGGCAAGTTTTGTGAAATTGCAACGCTAAAATTCCGGCTTCTATCCCCCGCGGTGGTCACAACACATTGCCCAATTTGCTCAAAATTTAAGATGGAAAGAAAAAATTCTCTTGGCATATCAGCGGTAAGTTTGGAGACTAAAACTACTAAAATATATGGTGAGATCATATATGCAGTTAGATCATTGTATGACTTTGAACTAAAAAAAGCGTAAACCAAGAACAGTATTATCAGAACCATTAAACAATATCTTGTGATTTAATCATTTTGAGGTCATTATTTGGCATGAAACGAACATTTGCAAGACGAAACGGGAAATCTAAATAATAAAGAATAACGTGATAACTGGAACAGTAAATGTGCTTCTCTGTAGTTAAAAATAACTCGACAGAGAGTGTAACATATTTGCCTTTCCAAAGATAGCTTAGCTTCAAGTTTATAGAGCACAACGTCAGTGTGCTATCAACAGTTTTTTTTTTGTTATTTTTAATGAATGATGGAAATATTTGACAATAGTTAGATACAAATTACTGTTACCATCCAGGTAATAATACAAAAACATATATTTATTTCATTTTTTTATTTTACTATCATCTGGAGACAAAAGGTCTTTTTTTTTGCCTCCCATGATTTTATTCTCGGAAGTGACAGTTTTTGTTTGAAAATCGAAACAAAACCGAGTTAGATTTGGCCCAATAGTTATAATGCCTGGATTGTAAATCCGAGGACTCCTGGTTCGCAGCTCATCGCTGCAAGAACACGGTCCGTATTATGAAACCAAGGGTGCAGTATTAAAACCCAATACTCGGCCAAATAAGAGCTGTTCATATGCTGGCAGTGTTGTTGTTGACCAACTATCCTCTCACTAGTCTTATCAGATCAAAATTAGGTTCGACTATGTGCAGGTAATCCTTGCATGAAACTTCTGAGAAAAAAAAAAAAAAGACAAAAACTAGTAACATGTTCATACACAGGCGAGGTAAACTCAAGAAGTATAGGCCCAACATGGCCTGGTGGTTAGGGCACTCGATTCGTAATCTGAAGGTCGCGGGTTCAAATCCCCATCGCACCAAACATACTCGCCGTGACGCCAAGGAACAATGACTTTTATAGATATGTTTATTTGTTAAATTTCAATCAAAACTACTCGAGCGCTACTCGTCCCTAATTTTGAAGTGAGAGAAAGAAGGTAGCTAGTCAGTGTTATCCATCGTCAACTAACCTTGTCGCACCGAATAGTGGATTTTATATTCTCTCTTATAACGCATCTTCTGCAAGCCTTAACAATACTTTTGGTTAAACGTTTTTGTTCTGTTTTAGCTAAAAACAATCCAATAAAATATTAATGGCTTGTAGCCCGAATTTTATAGTCATAAGTCTTCAGGCTTACCGCTAATACAAAGAGCAAGTATAATGGGATTGCTAAAGGTTGTCTTAGCAAGGCCCGACATGTACAGGTGGTTAAAGCGCTCGACTTCCAATCTGAGATTGCGGATTCGAATCCTCGTCGCACCAAACATGTTTGTCCTTTCAACCGTAAAAACGTTTTTATGTTCCGATCAATCCTACTATTTGTTGGTAAAAGAGTAGCGTTGGCAGTGGGTGGTGATGACACTGGTAAATTAGGGACTATGTTAAAAACAATCAACACGTGTATTTCATTCGTTTATTAACTTTTGATTATATCAATTACGTTACTAAGCTAATAAACTCTTAAAATGAGTTTAAATTCGATATCCTTTGCAGATAGCCTGCTTCCGAATTAACTTTTGTAGGACCTATAGGTCAGAATTACCCCACCTGGGAAAAATAAATGAGGAACAATATATAAGTATGCACTTTGTATAAAGGTTAGATTATCGCTGCTTCTTATTCGAGGGTTAAATATACACACAAATATAGATATTTGGTGGTTCCAATTTTTAAATCAATGTCTGTTATTAACGTAAGTCCATAGTTTTGTTGCATGGCGGTGACAGTCACAAGGAATTAACTTTCACTTGCAGCTCCATATAAATTATTTCTATCAGTCCAGTAATCTCGTTGACTTGACTTGGCATTGGTCCAACAAAACACTTTCGTTAGCTACCCCTCGACGGCACGAATGTTTTGTTCCAACATTGCAAAAAAGAACAGAAACACACACACACTCACAGACAAAACAGCATCTTTCAAACAAATTGGGAACATTTATTAAAATTTCAACCCGTCTTTTTTATTTTTTATTTCGAATAAAAGTATATACTTTAATGATGATACAATTCAGGCTATTACTTATAAATTAAAATACGTCACTTATAACAAATCCTTTTATACTTTAAGAAACGTTGTTAGACAACTTTTACTAATTCATTTTCATATATAGATAGATCTTGAAGAAAGCAGTTAGTTATGTTTACGTTCAGTGAGGAATGTTCTTTCTAAATAATTTTCGTAAAATAATATAAAATATATTTTAACGAATTATTACGGTGTTTTTTTTTTTTTTTGTTCAGGAGGTGGAGCTTTTAACCGTTGATACATAAATCCGCCATAAATGATAAAGGGTATGTGATTGTGTGTGTTCTTACAGGAAAAAAAGTAAAGGTTTTAATATTAAATCTTTGATGCTGTTGAGTTTTTAAAAACTGTAAATCGAGAAAAAAACTATAGTATTTTAATCGTTTTAATCGAAGCAAATTAAATAATTTGCCTTTTTTTGGAATGAATGATAAATTCCTGTGTGAGACAACAACTACAATGTACGTAGAATAGTGAGATTGAGAAGTCCTAATTAATTTACATCGCGAAGTTGTTACTACCTTACAGGAAGGTAAGCTTTCAGTTTCTGTAATGAAAATATACTATGTAAAATAAATAGAACGTCCTGTTTGTTTAGTATAGAGAATGTATGTATCATCACACGACTTGGTCAGAATTAGGTGACCACACGTTTCTTTCCAAACAGTGTCCACGAATAAATGTTTAAAATGGTACTTCTGGCTGCCTGCCCTTTGTGTGAGAGTAGGCTTATCGATTGACAAGTTTCGTGATAATATCAATGTTTTATTTCGTATCTAGAGCATTTATCAAAAGTAATTTGTGTTGCAAACAAGACTAAAAGTAGAATAAACACTTTTCATATCAACACCCACATGAAATAAATGTTGCTACCCATTGCCGGAACGGAATTTCTAGCCCACCCCTGAAAGCTACAATCAGTTAAATTCCGTGTATTCACATATATTGTGAGTTTATATGAAATTCATCCATTTATAAAACAGAGATAAACATTAATACATAAACATGAAGGTCTTGTAGGTTTTTCTTAAAAGCCAAACTGTCAGCCTAAGGGTAAGTTCAACTGTCGCTAGCGCAGATAGCCCTTGTGTAGCTTTGCGCGAAATTAAACAAACAAACAAACAACTGTCGCTTTGTGACATATTGGTTATATTATAGTGCTGGAGATGAGACTGGTTTCTAATGATGTTTAAAGTAATTCGTTGATCCTGGTTATGACACAACATGAGCAATTAAAAATAAGAGTTATACCAGAGTGAGTCAGCGAGTTTTTAAGTTTATAAATAGTCATTGCATGATTTAATTAGTTTCTGTTAGTTTCCATCACTCCAAGCCATTTTGTCAGTTAGTTCATCCAGTGTTGTTGTGACCTTTGTGTTTCGAGGATAGAGATACGAAATTAATAATTAAGTAGAATTTTTCTTAAACGTAGTTCATATGTTAAGTTAGGCCTATGGGTGAACGTTGGTTATGCTAAAAATAAAACTCTTGAGAAATAAAATACTTCTGTTACCATTAAATGGATTGTAATTTTCATTATTATTTTCACAAATGGACCAAAAGATTCAAGCAAAGAACGGAAGCCATCACAACAATATTAACTCGACTGTAATAAAAAAGAAAAAAGGCATAGATTTGCGTTTGATATTACCTTAACACTACCAAGTATATTCACATTGTATACAACACTTTGGTCTGACCTTTTTGTATGTATCAAATCCTTCCTTGTCTATTGCAAAAATATGGTAGTACTTAATAGTAGAAACCAACAAAGTCTCTAAATAATTCACGCACCGAAAAACCATAACATTGAATTTTTAAGTTACGATGTATTATGCGCATATATAATAATAATATACTGAAGAGTTGGCTAACATTTCCGGTAGCATACAAATATTTCTAAAATATTAATTGTTTTCGTCTGCAACCTACCTACATGGTCACGTCAGCGGGGCTAGCCCTTAGACGGCTCGGTTTGTTCTGATTTTCATGCAAAGCTACGCGAGGGCTATCTGCGCTAGCTGTTCCTAATTTAGTAGTGGGAAGGCAGTTAGTCATCACTATTCACTGCCAACTCTTGAGCTACTCTTTTACCAACGAATAGTGGGATTAACCGTATCATTATAACGCCCCCACGGTTGAATGGGCGAGCATGTTTGGTGTGACAGGGATTCGAACCCGCAACCCTCGGATTACAAGTCGAGTGCCTTAACCACCTGGTCACGCCGGACCCAGACGGCCCGGAATATCGATACAATATGTTTTTTCAACTTATTTAAGTTATTAGTTAGTATCCACTTTGGATATTCCGATAAACATATACGGATTCTTTATAAACAGTAAACTTGTCATGCGCGTACTTAAGTAACTTCTAACCAGCAATATAACCAAACAGATGACGCTAGATGTCGAGGGATAAACACGAGTTAGTTTCTAAAGTTAAAGTATATACTTTATACAGATATAATATAAAAAATAAACAAACAAGAGTATTAACAAATATGTGAATTTTAAAATGAAGTAGGGGATTCTGCTACAAAAAATAATGGAACGAAAATTAAAACCACAATCATAAATTTATAAAATTTTACCCCTACTTTGGCAACTTTCTGTTTATCTTTAGGCCGAACTAAGGGTCACACTTTATGTATTTATGATTGTGCTTTTAATTATTGTAAAAATTATAGCTATCAGGGACAGTTTCTAGATGTTGTGTCTATTCCATGGAGATATAAAACTTAAATAAATAAATAGAAAAAAGGCCTAGTATGGCCAGGTGGATAAAGGCGTTCTACTCGTAATCCGAGGGTCACGAGTTCGAATCCCGATCGCACCAAACATACTCGCCCTTTCAGCCGTGAGGGCGTTATAATGTGACGGTCAATCCCACTATTCGTTTGTAAAAGAGTAGCCCAAGAGTTGGCGGTGGGTGGTGATGACTAGCTGCCTTCCCTCTAGTCTTACACTGCTAAATTAGAAACGGCTAGCGCAGATAACCCTCGTGTAGCTTTGCGCGAAATTCAAAATGAAACAAACAAATAGGAAAAACATTAATTTTTTAAATAAAAGTAATGGCCGTTGGTTATTCATAAAATTTTAATAAAAAGTTTCCAGGAAATAAGCAATTGCAAAATTTGGTTGTTTTTTTTTATATTTCTTATAGCAATTCTATGAATAACCAACAAACACTACTTTCTGTTAAAAAAATATTTTTTTATTATTTAAAATGCAAAAGAGAAATTAGTAGAGAAGCCATACTGAGTGTCTGATGTCAACTTGGAATTATTTTTTTTAATTTCTTTTTAAAATTGCTTGATACATATTGCTTGATTTAGGTTTTTTGTTTATTTTATATAGATACATGGATGCAACTTGTAAGATAGAATCTCACCCCTTTTCTGTGTATACTGTTCTTGTTTTACAATATATGTAATTACATCAAAACAACAGTATTTTTGTAAACAACTAGCCATCCCACCTGCTCTACACGTGGAAACAATTAATATTACAAACCAATGTATCTATTTGTGTATTAATGCCTGATTCCGTTAGTTGGTTCATGATATGTTCTCATAATCTGCACTTTGCACAACCTCTTGTGTGTGTGTGTGTGTGTATATATATATATGTAAAACGTTGTGCTTCATTCTCTTTGCAGGTAGAGAATTTACCATCTCTAGCTTGGACACTGATCTGGGACGTGTTCAGCAAGGCTTAGCCATGGCTAGACATTAATAATAACCAAGGTTGCTGTGCTAGTATAGTAGAGTAAAACGTAGTGCTAATGACCTGTGATAAGAAATGAATTTATGAACGCCTTATATCTAAGATTTATGACTACTGGCCCCACCCCTGGGCGAACACAGCAGATAGCCCGATGTAGTTTTTGCTATCAGAAAAACACGCACGTTTATTCTGAAACCCCTGATGGCTCAGCGATGTCTTACGGGTTTTTACTCTAAACACTGGATTTGTATAACTACGGTGGGGAACAGTACAGACAGCACCTTGTGCAGCTTTGTTCCTGACACCAAACAAGCTTGGTAACTTCCGTCGCCAAAAGTGAACAGAGGTTGTCTTTACAACCCTTTCTGTGTGTGTATGTTTGTCAGTAAGATTTCTCGAAAAGGGCCGAATGAGTTTGGACGGAAGCTGGTATAAATTGGAACTATGACCAAACTTAGAAGTTATTAGTTTTTGGGTGACCAAAGTCACAACAAAGGTCACACACACAAAAAAAATATCCCTATCTGCTAACATTGGAACCTCAGTTTGATACATATTAGTGGTATGTACTCTATGGAGTTTCCTTGCATTTCTAAAAAACAAAACAAAAAAACTTCATTTGCTCTTTAACACTTGTAGAGACGGACTATTTGGTCCGTACAGAGCAGCTCTTGCGTGTGAAGCTTACAGGGTTAACTCGCTTAAATAAGCAAGGGCGGTGTTGTATGTGTTTTCAGTCTTCCTGCTTTTAATTTATGTGCTTCTCAAACTGTGTAATTTAAAATGTATATTACTGTATCCTCTGCACGAACCAGGAAACAATTACGTCATTACCTCATTGACGCAGAATGTTTAAATATTTCGAAAATTACAAAGAAACGTGTGACATTTAAACAGAATCAAACTTAACACTTACTGAAGTTGGATGTTACGAGCTGTAGCGATGGTTTCAAATTTCTTGAGCAATTTTAGTGTAAAACTGTTTGAATAAGTTTGTTTTTCGCAGACTCTTGTGTAATAACAGAGGGTTTTATTATTATTATTATTCGGTGATTGGTATAAGTATGTATGATTACCATAGCAACTACAAAATGCGCCATTGTTTAAAATAACTGACGTTTTTTGGCAACCGACGATTAAACGTGAACTGTTTTTTAATTATTTAAATGGCCACGTGGCTCTGAAACTTCAAATTTGCCGGCAAATAGTCTTTTTCGAGTTTGGGTGTTTTCGAAATGTTTCTCTGACAATTTGAAGTAAACGTTTTAAGTAGTTAAGAACGAATAAAAAGAGGCAAACATAAGTTAATATGATAGGGAAACGTGTTTAATTTCGTCAAATAAATTGTAAATGAAGACAGGTTAGCGTATTTGTAAATTTATTACGGGAACGCCTTCAAGGCGATATTTATTAATTATTTTTAACATTTCGTAAATAATTTCACGCTTGCAGACTGTCACAAGTTTAAATAAACGTAGTAAATAAAGAGCCAACGCTGGTGAATAATTGATACTTTTTTAGACCTAACAAAAGGCTTAAAATCATCTTCGATAATGAGTTTTTGTTTTGTTTTTTTCACTTTTCTCTTAATTAATTCATTAGTAAGTGATTGAAAAACCTCGTAATGGACAAATTGAAAAGAATCTGAGGAAACATCTGCTATCAAGTGTGTATTTAGTTGCTTTTGTTAGGCCTGAAAATACTCAATAAAGATATGACGTCAAAGTAAACGTCACTGGTTGGAAGTTCTGAACCATATTATACGCCTATCCGGTAACATGTGAACGCGATCTTTGTACTCCAAATATTTTATCATTGTGTGACATATGACACACAACTTATTATTTTTCTCATTGTTATTTGATTAATAGGTATAAGGCTACTTTCTTTTATATTTTCATTTTCATTACGAATTTCTTTCTGCGGAATTTTTCATTTGCAGGGAATGTTGATAAATTAAAACAGAAAAAGATAAAAAGCTATAACGCGAAAACAAGAAGAAATTGTGAAGTGAAGCCACAGAACCTAAACATAATATGTTAAATGTGGTGACGTCACTTTCGGAACACGCAAGGGTGAAAACACTGATGTACGAGGAAAACTTCTGAGGTTGAAAGTACTGTAACAATATGAAAAATAACAGAAGGCAATCTATAAGATTGGGTTATAAAACCCTAGATATCTGACCTTATGGATGTTTTCCATTAAAGTCCTACTTTATCCTATTATTATACTAGAGCAACCATTTAACAAGATTTATTTCAAAAGTTACGAGTAAATAAAACATATCAGCAACTCGGATAATTTTCTCAATCACGGCGGTAATACGAATATTATATTTTGCCAGTGCATGTAAGGGTTTCGTTGATCATGAAAAAAAGAAGTTACTTGGGATGAAATTCGTATTTCGCGCACGAAACGTGTTTTTTTTTGTGGTATTTTTTATCTGAATGTTCAAAATTTATAAAATGTTTCAGCAGTGCTGCATATTTGAAGTAATTGAGACAGTTAACTGAAGTTCGTAGACCACTTACGTATAAGGTCGGGTACTAGAGTTCTGAACGAATCTGATGACCGTGTAGGGCGTCTCAGTGACTGTGAGGTTAAACCTATTTCACAACACGCGATACCTACCAAATACTTCTGATAAAAAAGATACTTTGAGCTGAATAGTTTGATCCTAAATCATAAACCAGTCGTCTTATCTAGTGAGATACACCGGATACTTTCAAAACGTAGATGTCAGAAGGCAGGGGTAGCAACTGTTAATCTCCACAGTACTTTAAGTGCCTGTGAACAAAATAATAAATTCTAACATAAAACTTTTAACACGTTAACACTGCTGTCAGAGATTTGGTTCGAAGGAGTGAGAGATCCTTTCCCCAAATATATTTGTTACACCCCTCCCCCTCCTTTACGCATATGGTGACGTTGCTCGTGCTTCTCTCTTTCTAATTTTAATTTTGCACAGTTTAATGATGTTAAAAAAGTTAATCTGTTAATTATACACATATTTTAATACGTCAGAAGTGTCTTTCTTTTGGTACGGGTCCTCATAAAAAAAAAAAGACAAAACATTAAGACCCCAAGAAATACTGTTCCTACAGATAACGACACGTAGAAAGTGGAAACATTTCCCTTTGATCAAATTATTATCAAGATCTAATGTGCGCAGAATGCTCTATCTTATCAAATCACTAACCAAATTTTCATGAATTTCAAATATGTTTTATCAGCAGTTTGATTGACAGTTGTCATCTGATCGGCACACCAGGGATACTGTTTTATAAGAGAGTCCTTTTAATTACCACATTATAAAGGTCTCGTTTTGTTCCATTGCAAATATTTCTTGTTGTCCTAGCAGCTTTCGTCTAAACCTTGGATTCATATAGGATTTGAAGTTTCTCTAAAGTAATGTTTACACAGGGTCATTAATATTCGTCACGTCCGAATTGCAGCTTCTAATAGCTAAGGAATTCAGAGGTCAAGCCTACACTTAATCAGACGCGGCAGGTCAAACTTTAAGGTTGTCAAATTTAGAACGTGTTAGTTTAGCTTCAGGTCGTTTAATAAGACAAACTGCTAACAAACATTTTTTTCCAACTAATAAATATTTATTTAAAACAAATTAAGAAGTGGTTTTTAAAATATGTGTTTAGTTTTTAACCGTGTTAATGAAGGGAAGCTAGGCCTAGCTAAGACTACTCGGCAATTGCAAATGTAATTACACGTTCTCGGAGCCATCTACAATGAGTTCTTAGTCAGCCCTATGTTATCACAATTTAGAGTCCCCACTGCTACAAAAGAGTCATTACTAACTACCATTTTTGATCTGTATAATGGGCTGTTGTACTAAATGTAATGTAATTTAGCCCGCATCCTCTCTTCATCTCTCTTAGGTTGCGAGGGATGTGCTAGTACTCTGGTCTCAAAGTTGTACTTGTATGTTCACTTTGGAGTCGGTGCTGTCCACCCTGAGGGTAACAACCAACGTCTCATCCGTCAAAGTCACGACACTAAAGTACAGGCTAGTGTGTTAACAGACGAATCACACAATAATAACATTTGTAAGAAACAGATGTCTTAGTTTGACGATAACGCCTCCTACAGTTACAGCTTCTGAAACATTTCATGTTCGGAAATTGTAATTACAACGAATGGCTCGACAACACCGTTCTAAAACATTAAATGACGGGCACAAGGCTCACGAGAACGTTGTTCATTTGAAGCACTGTGGGAACGTATTTTACGATTCTTTTGCAGTTTCATGTGAAGTACTTCTTGAAGGAATTTGTTTGGTTTCTTCGGAATTTCTCGCTAAGTTACACTAAGGCTATCTGAGCTAGCCGCCCCCAATTTAGCAGTGTAAAACTGGAAAGAAGGCAGCTAGTCATCACTACCCACCGCCAACTCTTGGGCTACTCTTTTACCAACGAATAGTGGGGTTGACCGTCATGTTATAACGCCCCCACGGCTGAAAGAGCAAGCATAGTTTGGTGTGACGGGGATTCGAACCCGCAACTCTTAGATTACGAGTCGAGCGCCTCAACCACCTGGCCGTGCCGGGCCTTTTCGGAGGAAAGGTTGCATTTGCGTTAGCGTCCGATGTTGTTCAGAAGTAGTGGGAAGTGGTTCATAATTTCTAACTATTTTTAAATTCTTTAATTTCTTCGCTATGCTTGTTTTATCGTGGTGTACCTTGTTAGTACATTAAACATAAAAACAGTTGGACTATGTAATCTAGAGACATAGAGTAGGTGAAGAATCTTAATGTTAGGCAGTTGTTCTGAATAACCTGTGAATGGGGCATGCGCATTAAGTCCGAAAGATAAGTCCATCCCTTCACCACATGGGAGCTAATTCCTTGTGTTTTTTCTTCTGTCACATGATTATCTAATAACTTGTTTCAGTATAGTAACAATATAAAACCCAAAGATAACCATATTTATGCATAAGGTTCTGCGGTTTTCAACTGTAAAGGAAATGAAATAACCACTTCCGGTTGTAAAGTCTTCGCCACGACTTACTCTGTTTTTCGTTTTAAAGTTGTGTGACTAGAAAAGCTTCACCTACCGGAAACAAGCTCTAGCTCCCCAAATATTTTGATCTCAAAATTTTAAAATGGTTCAAATGACTTCTCTTTTGTTCTCAGTTTACCCTAAAGACTCGTACAAAAGTACTTTTATCAAGGATCATAACTTGAAACTGCAATTCTAAAACACGAATAAAAATGCGACTTCAGTTGTAACGAACTCAAGAATTTTCAAAATAATTTAAAACATCACTCCGAATGAGGTCCAGCATGGCCAGATGAGTTAAGACGTTCGACTCGTAATCTGAGGGTCGCGGATTCGAATCCCCGTCGCACCAAACATGCTCGACCTTTCAGTCGTGGAGGCGTTATAATGTGACAGTCAATCAAACTCTTCGTTGGTAAAAGAGTAGCCCAAGAATTGGCAGTGGGTGGTGATGACTAGCTGCCTTCTCTTTAGTCTTACACTGCTAAATTAGTGACGGCTAGCGTAGATATCCCTCGAGTAGCTTTGCGCGAAATTCCAAAACATACAAAACCAAAACAAATACTTCGAAGAAAGAAAACTGTTTAAACATTTTGGTATGGTAAGTTTTACACCAAGTCCTCTATTACTGCTGAAGAAAGTTATGCATATGTCGTATCACCGTAATGTAAAAAACTCGAACAATCACAAAATATAATTAGGGTCAAGTGATGACCCAAATTTGAATCTTTTGTACATACATTTCTTAGCTCATCATAGTGATTAGTGAGATAAGTTGTAAAGGGTTTTGTGTTTTACACGTCGTGCAAATTAGATTTTCGGTGAGCGGAAGAATTGATATAAGACGTATAAAACATCTCGTTTGATTCTACATTTCCTGCCATCTACTTGTATTATTTTGTATGAATAGTTGCTGATGGCTGGCTGCTGTCCATCTGGTATGTACAACAGTGGGCAGTTGTAGTGGCTCAATCAGGTTGAGTTTCTTTGGAATTTCGTGCAAAACTACAGGAGGATTAATTGTGCTAGTTCATAATTTCGCAGTTATAGACTAGAGAAACTATTCTATTCAACTCCATCCACCGCAAACTCTTGGAATAGTGGGATTGACCGAACAGTATAACGCCTCCGTGGTTGAAAGGGTCAGCATGTTTGGTGGTCACCACCAATATAAAATACAAATATTATTTATTTTTATATCATATTAATGTCTTTCTACAGTTTTCAAGAATTAAACTGTCACAACGTAGTAAAATATTATCCGTTTTCTTATTTCTAACTATTAATAATGCTATTTAGAAGATTATTCTTGAATGAAACGTGAATATCTCTAGTGGATTTAAAAAACAAAGAATTAGTGGAAACTTTAAAACGTTTCTGTTTCTTGATTTATAAATATTTGTCACTGTCGGGCCTGGCATGGACAGGTGGTTGAGGAGCTTGACTAGCAATCTGAGGCCCGCGGGTTCGAGTCTCTGTCTCACCAAACATGCTTGCCTCTTCAGCAGTGGTGGCATCATAAAGTTACAGCCCATCCCACTATTCGTTTGTAAAATAGTAGCCCAAGAGTTGGCGGTAGGTGGTGATGACTGACTGCCTTCCCTCTAAACTCACACTAATCACTCAGGGTCTTCAAGCGCAAATAGCTCTCGTGTAGCTTAGTGCGAAATTCAAACAAACAAACCTCTCTCAGTGATTACTGTTTTTGTATACTATGAAAAGCCTAAATATTTCATTCTGTATATCCCCTATACAAAAAAACAACTTTTTTTCTCGCATTTTAAATATGTATTAATTACTCAATATCATTTATTACAGGTGGAATGGTATAATGTAAGAAGTGAACATTTGTTGATATATACTTTAATCATGTGATATCAAATTACAAAGGATTTATTGACTCTAACCACTTGTTCTGATCAGCTTTTTAAACACAACTTTTGCAGGCTGATTTTATACCCAAATACCTGTGGAACTGCGACTTTGTGGGACACCATTATCATGTGTGACAAAACCTAAACAAGAATACTGTTCTATTTGTGACCACTCCTGTAAAGCACTGCTGATTTGACCTCATCCGGGTGTTATGATCATTTTTTACAATCAGTGTGCTTACGAGAGCATTCAGTAGCACACAGTTGATTAACCCCCAATCGGTAGTAACTATAAACAAGTCGGCAGTTTGAAGGTTAAAATTCTTGCATGATTTTATTAAGTTAGAGAAAGAATTGCACGAGTTTTTTTTTGTTGTTTTTTACGAGTTCGATAATCCAAAATGGCGACATTAATGTTACCTTATATTCAAGTTACAAAAGACATGTAACTGGCAGTTTTATTGCATACAACTACGTTTTTTCCTATGGAGAACCAAGCACTATATTTACCTTTGTATAATTCATGTGTACGAAGTGCTCTCTGTTTTTATAATATATAGATTGTTATTATATGATTTTTTTTTTCTTTCTGGTAAGCTTAACTTTCACTGATCTGATCCGAACCATTCTAACGTTTTCTTTCTCACCATTTTTATTCCTTTTGGAGCTCTGTACTTTTAGTTTACTGTGTGTAATAGAACAAAATAGGGTTAAGTTAAATTGCAGCAACACTCCTGTTTTAGTTGTTGTTGTTTTTTTCGGATCGCGTGTAGAAAGAAAATAAAAGTTCTCTCACGTTCCACATGACGTATCCAGTATTTCCCCGTACCTCGAAACAACCCTCGTCCAAGTAATTAAATATTTAATATCGTGGGAAGATTGTGAGCTGGTCTGGTTTCACGCAAGTTTTAAGAAGATGTCTCTTGTTCTAATTACTGAAATTAATATGTAACTTCACACAGTGGAGGCATTAATTTTCTTAATAACACGTTGTAATATTCTATACTAAGTGATGCGCAGACTATATTTTGGTAACGAGTTTGTAGCAATAATAATATTGTGGTTACGCATAAACAAATGCGCGCATGAAAATAGTGCGTTAAATAACTATTCAGACACTAAGTATGTGAAAGGAATAGATAACTCGATGGGTTTCATGTCTTTAGAGATACAACTCTTTATTTTATAGTTATAATGACAACATGGGCATGTTGACAGCTTTAACTATGTTGAATACCTGCATAGATATTCAAAGTTGTGTGGGTCTCGTACATCGTCACCGTGTTGGCACCTCAAATCAACTTCTTATACATAAAGAAGTTTTTAGACTTGAAGTAAAATATTGTAAAGTTCTTTAGAGATCTAAGCCTTCTCCAGCTTTATCGAAACTGAAACCTTAGTACTTAATTTGTTGAGACTAAATGGTAAAATGAGAAGTAGTAATGACATGAAGTCTATATAAAAGCAATACTAGTGTGTAGAATTCAGTATTTCTTGGTCTTTCTTTGAGCTCTAGTGGTGGAAATACGGTGTGGTTATTATTGTGGCGAAAATGAATCCGTGTATGTGTATACTCATCTATTCGTGTACCACGTACAGTTTTATAAATAGTGGTCGACTTTAGGTGATTTTGATATTTAAAACAGGGTACATCTTTTGCGTTACGTCTACAGTGGCCAGGTGGTTACGCAGTTCGTGATGACGAGAAACCCACTTGAAGTGAAAATGTATTCTCAAGACGGCTGGTGTGGGCATTGAAATTTTAATTAAAATAAAGTACAGAACAACGTTTCGACCTTCTTAGGTCATCTTCATGTTAACAGAGTTGCAAACTCTCTTTATTAACCTGAAGATGACCTAAAAAAGACGCCAACACGATGAACCATCAACCAACCTCATATTTAACAGATCTAACTGACAATTAAACATACATCTACCCAACAAAGGACTACACTTTGCAGTAACACTAAGAAATATTCAGTTGCAAACCCTTTGTTAACCTGAAGATGACCTAGGAAGGTCGAACTGTTGTTCTATACTTTATTTTAAAGTTGTAATAACTGTACCAGCCATCTTGAGAGTACATTATGACAGTCGGCTCGTAATCTACGGATCGCAGGTTCGAATCTCCGTCACACCAAACACACTCGCCGTGGGGGAATCATATGTGACGGTCAATCCCATTATTCGTTGCCATAGGAGTAGCTCGAGAGTTGGCGGTGGGTGATGATGACAAGCTTCCTTCCATCTAGTCTTACACTGCTAAATTAAAGAGATAGCCCTCGTGTAGCTTTGCGCGAAATTAAAAACAAATCGAACAAATTTTATATGAGCCACAGCAGACCAAAACTGTGGTCTAAATACGAGACACGTTAAAATGTCTCGAGCGTGCTGCAGTGACGTATCCGGTTAGATGATCGACTCCTCTGCTTTCTGTCTCCGAAGCTCTGAAAATGTCTTTTTTGTCATTAAAATATTCACAACTACTAAAATGTACATCTCATTCTACACCTTACTTGTTGCGAGTTGACAAATAACATCGGCTTTCATACGAATCACACAGATGGAGTTGAACCTATATGATATACTGCTGAGTATTAAGTATTTATGTGCTTGAACTCAACGTTTAGTGTTAGATCTTGGAAAGTATCTATAAGACCATTTGAACAGAAATAGAAGACAATCTCTTTTCTTATTGTGTTTTTTTGCCGCACGTGTATCAGAGATAACCTATAATCTCCCCTAGCATATTCCCTTTCGATACAAAAGCCTTATCTTATGATGCGTGAAAAATATCATTTTTGTTTGTCAACGAGTCCCTGCTCTTATAACATCTTCTGCATGTTACTGACGAGTTTTTTACGTCTGACGATGACGAACATTATTAGTTTCAGATTTTCGTCCAAAGCTTTCGTTTAATCATTCCTATTTTTAAACTGACAAATTGAAGAAAAAGTAGCTAGTTAACGGCACCTACCGGCAACATTTAGGCTTCTATTATCTGGCTGAATAGCGCTCTACAAGTGCGCAGTTGCGGCGAATGGACACGAATCAGGAACATTTGGATTCACAGTTCAGTCAATCTAATGACAAGGCCACGCCTGGCTCACAGAATCGTGTTTCTTATTTAGACCCTGAGTTTTATTATATGTTTGTAAATAATTTGTTAAATACCTTTAAATTATTTCTGTTAAATAATTAATAAGGCGAAACGATTTAAAAAAAAATATTTCTATATTTATTACTTTTGTTTATATTAAATAAAAGACTGAAAACGCTCTGGGTTCGAACCTAATTCTGTTTATAGGTAGATGTTCTTTGTTTGTTTGTTTGTTTGTTTGTTTGTTTGTTTGTTTTCGCGCAAAGCTACTCGAGGGCTACCTACGCTAGCCGTCCCTAATTTAACAGTGTAAGACTAGAAGGAAGGCAGCTAGTCATCACCACCCACCACCAACTCTTGGGCTACTCTTTTACCAACGAATAGCGGGATTGACCATCACATTATAACGCCCACGCGGCTGAAAGGGCGAGCATGTTTTGGTGCGACCGACATTCGAACCCGCGACCCACGGATTAATTACGAGTCGAGCGCCTTAACCCATGTGGCCATACCTGGGCCTGATGTTCTAATGTTTCATTCACAATTGTAGTCGTTCTTATTCACATGTAACATACTCGTTTAACTTAATTGGAAAATCCTGTGAATAATTTGGTATTAACTTCCGATTAGAGCAATCAACCTAGTTAAAGGAAAATAAAAATCAACCTTGTAACGAAATTAGCTAATTGAATACACGTTTCTTATGTTATAAGGATTACAATGTACCACTTTCGTCAATTCATTATTGTCGTTGTTAACGAACTTTTTGGCCATAATTCTACTAATATCTCGCAGAGTTCGGCCAGCTTAGGAGATTTAGGCTAACCCTAAAAACATTGTTTTGCATTGTTTGTTTAATATTTTTCTCTATAATAATAATAATACAATTAAATATTTTGAACATTGTAACCAATTATAATTCCATATTGTTTTCCTTTCAAAAACAAACTTCGTTAGTCTGTTGTTTTTGTTTTTACTTTTCCGTTCAGTTTCCGATACTGTTTTAAGTTGTTTCACATTTTCAATTTTTGACCTTGTATAAAACAATGTGAAATAAGGGTAATCGAATAAATTGTTTTCGAACGGGCTTGGCATGGGCTGATGGGCAGGAAGGACGTTCAACTCTCATTCCATTGTAAGGGCGTCATAATGTAACGGTCGATCTAACTATTAATTAGATAAGTGTAGCTGAAGATTCGGCAGTGAATGATGCTAACTAATGTAGGTAACCCTCGTATAGCTTTGCTCGAAATTCAGTAAATAATTAATCATTCTGAACCCTTTTACTAAAGGTAAATAAATTTTATAATTAATATATTAATAAAAACTGTAATTTTAACGTCGTACGGGATTTCCATATAATGTTTTTCTTCGTTGATAAATTTTAATATGTACGAGTTTCCGAAAACAAATCAAAACAGAATTCAACATTTAGTTTTTATTCTAATTGTTCAGATAAGTAATTTTTTGGAGCAAATAAAAATTCATATATCGAAGTATTAAAGGGCTGTAATGTAATTCGCTTTAATGGAAGGTTTATTTTTACATTAATCAAAAACCAAAAACCTAAGTTTTTGATGTTCATGTACCAGAACAACAACAAAAACGTTGTAGGCCTTTTTAAAAGTCATATTATTATTTTAAAATCTCAAACTGAATTGTCACGCCCCCTGTTAGTACAGCGGTAAGTCTCCGGATTTACAATGCTGAAATCAGGGTTTCGATTCCACTCAGTGGGCTCAGCCCATAGCCCTATGTGGCTTTGCTATGAATTGTCACAAATAAGGAACACAAACACAGTTACCCTGGGATGTTCCTAAATGTCGACAGTAAACAACAACGAGTATGATTTTTTTCAAAAATACCTCTCAATAAAAACGTATCGTAACTTACTGTAAAGTAAATTGTAAGAAGATAAAACTTTTAAGTTTCTAACCGGTATTGATTTTATTACTTGCTATAACTTTGTTCGTTACTCCCGTTATTAGAATTATCCGTCTTGCTTTTAGGGTCACTGGTTCAAATCCACGTCACACCAAACATGCTCGCCCTTTCAGCCGTGGGAGCATCATAATATCACGGTCAATCCCACTATTCGTTGGTAAAAGAATAGCCCAAGAGTTGACGGTGGGTAATGATGACTAGCTGTTTTCCCTCTAGTCTCACAATGCTAAATGGGGGACGTCTAGCGCAGGTCGCCCTCGTGTAGCTTTGCGCGACACTAAAAAACCAAACAAAGCAAGCACTTTGAATTCTTAACTCTAAGAAGACATGGATGTTTTTATGGCATTTTAAACATAAAGTTGCTACACTGTAAAAAAAACACACACAAAAGTATAAATGTATTTATTGGTATTCAAGTAAATTTCACATTTTGAATGGGATGTTAGTACTTCTGTGGTTTAAGATAAGCCTATTTGATTGAAAATCGAATGTTATTACGTAATAAAATAAATTAGTTTGGTTAGGGTTGATTTATAGGGCTACTTGAGCAGGGTTTGATTATTTAATATTTATCGGGAAAAATCAAAGTGAGGTTTATAAGGAACTATTTCAAGTTCGTTACGTGGTTAGAGAACGCTACGCAAAATATTGATTACAGAAGGTATGGTTCGTCAGATAGGGTTATCTGACTAACCGTACGTAGTTTAGGGTTTGATAAAGTCTTCAGTTCTGTATATCGATACTACACGTGTAATGAACTCTTGCGAGCGTGAAAAAAGGAACCGTTTTGGCGAATGTTTATCTCGTATTTATAACTTCATAAAATTGTTATTAAACTGGAAAAACGTAGTTTTAGGGTTAAGGCATTCGTCGATAGAGATTGAAACTATTTCTTCTATTGAATTATTATGATTGGTTTCAGTATAACATTTTCAGACTTAAGCCTTTTTGTTTAATTTGATTTTATCAATTTCCACAGTTTTATCGGTTTCTCGTGTTTTGAAAAGCCATCTATTAGCAGGTATTTCAAAGAAATATGTAAATATATTTATATGTTAAGCCTAACTTAATAGTAGTTTATGACTTTTAGAGTTTTAAAAACTGGGTCACATAAATTCAGTAGAGTCCAGCCTACTGAGATCTACTGATTTCTTTAATAAAGCGTTTAAAATGATAAATAGATTCTAACTTTGCTGGGTTTCGAGGTTTTATCACAAGTCAGCACAATGAAACCAAACGTGTTTTAAAGCTATCGCTTACATGTGATTTATTATATTGTATTTAAAAACGATACGTTTTCTTTGCTTATTTTTCCACCCTAAAGAACTTTCTTAAATTTCTGGTTTTGTTATCATTCAGTGTTTTTAATCACAGCGATATAAAAAAACTAAAACAAAACCTAGAACGATCAACTCCTGCAATTTCCCTATGTTTATTCATAATGTAAAGTTTAATTTGTAATTAAGTTAGATACTCAAATTCCTTTCTGGCGGAATATTGAACATTTAAAGAAATATATTATTTCTAAAGTTGTTGACTGAGCATAGCCCAGTGGTTAATATACTCGGACTCTAAACCCAGGGGTTCATGGTTAGAAGCCCTTTGACTCAAAACCTAGTTTCGCACTTTGTGAGCTTAAATGTGTTACAGTGAAAAAATCGAATTCCACAATCTAGTCAGACAACAGTAACCAAAAAGTTGGCAGTGGTTGATGTTGCTCAGCTTCCTTCCCGGTCCGGCATGTCCAAGCGTGATAAGGCGTTCGACTTAATTCGAGCAGCTTTGCGCGAAATTTAAAAAACAAACAAGCAACAAAAGGTAATCAAGTGTCGCTAAAACCATTTGTCGCTTGGTTTTGCTTCAGTGCGTTTAAATACATTACGTCATGAACTACGACATTAATAATTCTCGTAACACAGAACTTGGTAACTGTTTTGAGAAATACAAAGAACAAGTTATAATATTCTGATAAGTTGTTCGAGAAGTTAGAATATAATCTGTTCCTAAGTTGTTTTACTCCAGTTTATATTTAAACGGCGAAATTTCAGACTTAATCCGCTTTTTCTTTACGACTGACTTTAAGCCTAAAATGTGTATCACTTCACGCAATAACCAAAGATTTAAACCAGTCGTTTGGTGAGACAAGTTTGACCGTACTCAGAAAATTCACTGTCTGTGTTAAGTAGCAATGTTTTCATTTTTGGATTAAATTTTCAGCAAAAAGAAAAGAAAAACAAATAATTTGCCAACAGAAACTTACCTTAAAGGAATTTTTTAGATTTCGCGCAAAACTACCTGAGGACAATCGCCATTAGCTTCTAATGCTTCTAATATTTAATTAGCTTCCAATAATTCTAAGTGATACAGACCAGAGGGAAGGAAGCTTTGTTTGTTTGTTTGATTTGAATTTCGCGCAAAGTTACTCGAGGGCTATCTGCGCTAGCCGTCCTTAATTTTGCAGTGTAAGACTAGAGGGAAGGCAGCTAGTCATCACCACCCACCGCCAACTCTTGGGCTACTCTTTTACCAACGAATAGTGGGATTGACCGTCACATTATAGCGCCCCCACGGCTAAAAGGGCGAACATGTTTGGCGCGACAGGGATGCGAACCCGCAACCCTCAGATTACGAGTCGCTTTCCTTAACACGCTTGGCCATGCCGGGCCCACTTGGTTACCCAAGAATTTCTTAATCGATATATCTGGGTTGTTGTTATTCTAAAACGGAAGAAATTCACATAGATCTGATTCACTTATTATGTTCTGTCCAGGTCGCTGAAGCAATTTGGAAATAACATTTTGAACTTCATACCTTGAGACAACAGTGTGAAAGTTACAGTGAGAAGTGTGGGACGTGGGAAGGATTTCCCTTTTCTGAAGATAGAGGGCAGGCGTTCCTCGAGAATCTGATAGGTCACGCTGCAAAACACGTTCATAGTGTTTTTCTGACGATACTTTCGTGGTATGTTATACACTTTGATCCTGTCTGGATTGGATTACCCTAAAGGATCAATAAAAACGTCATGAGAACAATCTACCCATTCCAAAGGAACTAGGAACAAAGGCTGATCCATACGACAACAAGATGCGATTATAAATATAAAGGAAATGGATCTTCGCATATGGAAAACTTAATTCATTTGTTTCATCAAGTTGTACACAAATATTTATTAGTTTTTAAAGAGTTTTTGTATTTTAAACCTAATCAATAACAATAGCGTGGTTCACAATTTGAACGTATTCAATCTGAAATTGTCGACTTGTTCATATGCCAGATACTGCATTATGTGTAGAAACTTTATATTTTTCTCTGTTGCATTACCCTGTAAATCACGAACAAAACAAAAGTGCTGAAGTCTTTCATTTTTATTTGTAAAATCAACTTGGTAGCCTTGGCGATAATTAGTTGGTAAACAATAGCAAGAAATGGCGGTGTGTATTGTTGACTATCACCTCAAAAGAAGGGATGGCTCGTGCAGACAGCCCTCGATTTAGCTTCGGGCGAAAATTAAACACTTACGATCCATAGTTTGAAGTCGCCAATTATTGACAAAAACATGCAAAACGATTCTTGTATGGAAACATTTAACCTGCAGTCAGGTGTAATTTTTAAATGCGAATGTTAAGCTTAGTTTCATTGCTAAATCTGTAACCAGGCGGGCTAGATTTGGCTTAGTGGTTAACGTAGAGCAATAAGGTTCAAGGTTCGAGACCAAACACATTTCGTGCTTTCAGCCATAAAGATGTTATAGGTGTGACAGTGAGCCTTTCTGTTCAGTAACTAGCCAAGTAGGTGGCGAGTGCTTTTGATTGTTTGCCCTTCTGGTGAGCGATTCTGAACGTGGAACAGATAAACGTGAACCTGTAGGATGTCTTGCCTGACTGTTTAACCCAAATGTCAAATGGAAACTACCAGTGATATAACGTTCATTATCTTACCTTCTGTGTAGCGTCTTACGTTTAACCAAACATTTAAAAGTTCACCTGTAAGATTTAAACTAAAATGTATTTTCCACTTTGTTTTCGAACTATTAGTCAGCTTTGAAGTGGAACTCTTTGTTTTTCAGAGAGATAGTAGCACTGTCTATGTAAGAATGGCTCGGGTTGTTCATCCAAATGATGTTTAAAATGTCCCCGCAATAGGTCATCAAAACTTTACAATACTATAAAGCGTTACCTTTTATAACAGTATCTATGTAATGATTGAGTCACAAGTTCTAGGAGTGTCTGTAAATATCATAGTAAAACATTTGAATTTCTTGTGATTGTTTTTTTATCATAACTAATGAACCAAAACAGTGGTGTCAACCAGTTTCTTGTGATATTTGGTTCTTTAGTTACAATAAAAAAACACAGTGGTGTCAACCAGTTTAACTGAGGAAACGCACTTTCGACCGAGTGTCTGCTTTTTATAAGTGTTATTAATTAACTAGCACTAATAATAAAAAAAAACACGTAATTCCAACGAAAACGATGATGTCACTTTCTTACATAAATTTGTTGTTTCTTTAAAAAAATCTTTGTTTCAGTGTGAAACAGGAACAACCAACTGTAAACAGTAGAATGTTGTGTTTAAAACTTGGTTATAAACAGAACTTTCGTACATTCTACTGAAACACTGGATTAAAAAACCCATAAAGAAACAAAGTTCATACTAATCCTTCAAGAATGTTGTACGTGACAGTAAGGATGGTAGTTACATTAACCATCCTATTAGCATAAGCAACAATTAACTTACAGAAATACGTAAAACTATTTAGTCACGGTTAATGTTATCCTATTTCTGTCTGTTAACATTCTAATGCACTGTGTACCTGTGCTGTTATGTAGGAATTGTGCAAATGCCATCCCTACATTCTAATAGGACTGACGTTAATAAAAATTAATCAGCATCCTAACATAGTTTATTTATATGCAAATATTTCAAAACTATGTTAGGCTGTTGATTAATTTTTATTAACGTCAGTCCTATTAGAATTGGTTCTCCAGGTTTTAGTGTCCTGCACCGTAATTATTCGTTTGTTTGTTTTTGAATTTCGCGCAAAACTACACGAGAGTTATCTGCATTAGCCGTCCCTAATTTAGCAGTGTAAGACTAGAAGGAAGGCAGCTAGTCATCACCACCCACCGCCAACTCTTGGAATACTCTTTTACTAACGAATAGTGGGATTGACCGTCACATTATAACGTCTCCACGGCTGAAAAGGCGAGCATGTTTGGTGCGACGGGGATGCGAACCCGCGACCCTCAGATTACGAGTCGCACGCCTTACTTAACCCACCTGGCCATGCCGGGGCCTTAACTGTTCGTAACTTAAGGTGTTAAAGGCTTTAAAGAGTCTGTCTCATATTCACATATGAACATCACGTGAAAATTAGTCGTTGAGTTTTTCTTATTCTGATGATCTAATACTGTTTAAACTTGTGTTTCCTTGATTTTGATTTTACAGCTTAGGTTTTGATATCAACTTCGTTGTTTTCAAAATAGTTTTTGATGTTTTGATTTTAATTAAGATTGGTAATTAGCCGAATTACTTAAGTAGAACTTTGTTTTTGTCAGCCTAACAAATTATCTTTATGAATTGGCTTTTACCAAGTTTGATATAGTCAGTTATATATCAGCTTTAACTCATTAATCTTTTTTAGAAAAGTTTTCGGCTTAACCAAACGGCCTTCTCGTACATAAAACAGTCTTGAAACTTGTGGAAATTTTAAGTTTATCGAACGCCAAGTCTCCCATTCCAATCTGTAAGAATTATGAACGTCAATTTTAAAAATACAATCTTAATCATGTAGTTTGTTTCTTTTGAAGTGAGTATCCAGTTAATTAATTTAAGTTTTATTTTCAAAGTTCTCTTAATTTTTGTTCTTGTCTTAACACAATAGAATAACTGTGTAATTTATATGTAAGAAGTACCTAAAATTTAAGTACAAGACTTTCTAAACTCGTTATAGAGTGGGAAAAAAATTTCTAGTCGTTTACTACAAACGACTAATAAAATTAAAGCATATTTCATTTTATATTTTTGAAGAAATTTTTCTAACGTCTAAAACTCGATGTAATTATTGATTTCGTTGTATGATATCCGTGGTTATAAGAAAGGTATATTACATTTTATCCTCCAGCCATCTTTTTAGTGTTAAAAAAAAACCTGAAAAATACATGAAAGCTGTTTTACCCAAGCAAAACAAAAGAGTTTGATCACAAACGACCGTCACTGTTTCGGTAACGAAGGATGTTGTGATAGCAAATTAGGGAACACAACCTCATTTCCAGAGGGATCTAGCAGTCAGTTTAGCGGAAGGATTGCTGATAATTTGGGTGCATCTCAAGTTTGTTTCGCGAATGTTCGATAATAAGCCGTGAAATTATTCTGTAAACAAACTTAATTGGTCGTCACGAGACTGGGAAAAGCCACATTTAAATTCGAATAAGAAAATTATGGTAACTGGAAAATGTTTTGTTTCTTATTATTACACGGTGATAATTAACTATCTTTATTATTATTTTAATTGTTTGTTTTTTTAATTTCGCACAAAGCTACTCGAGGGCTATCTGTGCTAGCCGTCCCTAATTTAGCAGTGTGAGACTAGAGGGAAGGTAGCTAGTCATCACCACCCACCGCCAACTCTTGGGCTACTCTTTTACCAACGAAAAGTGGGATTGACCGTCACATTATAACGCCCTCACGGCTGAAAGGGCGAGCAGATTACGAGTCGCATGCCTTAACATGCTTGGCCATGCCGGGCCAGTATTATTTTAATCAAAAAACATTCAGTTCGTATAATTAACTGGTTTTAAATAATCTTTTATTGGAAGGACTGTAAGTTATGAGAGATTCAGGAAGATAAATCTGTTGTGAAAGAATTTGACAGTAATATAAAGGAGTTTTAGGGTACAAAAAAACGTTCTTTAGGTTTCATTTTTTGTTAATATATGTGCACACAAATTGTATTGGCGTCGAGACAATTTACATTAATAGTTCTGTTCAACCACGAGATTAAAATGGAGTTCTTTTAATACAATCAAATTAGAAACGATTTGGAGAGTTTTAGTTGTTTTACTTGTTCTGAAAATTAACTTTTCTTATAAATGTTTCTAAATACTTAGGTTTATATTTTAATTAAACAAAAAGTAACCCAGTATTCTTTTAAATTAAAAAAAAATTCTACGCCTAATAAGACAGTTTCAATAGTGACTTAGTTTTCACTTTCATATTAAAAATAAGTATCCATTAAACCTCATGATAAAGTTTGACATTTTCAATATACTAGCAATATCTTTTCAACCTCCTGATAAAGTTTGACATCTTCAGTATACTAGCAATATATTTTCAACTTCCTGATAAAGTCGGACATCTTCAATATGCTAGCAATATCTTTTCAACCTCCTGATAAAGTCGGACATCTTCAATATACTAGCAATATCTTTTCAACCTTCTGATAAAGTCGGACATTTCCAAGACGCTAGCTATATATTTGAAACCTCCTAATAAAGTTGGACATTTCCAAGACGCTAGCTATAGATTTGAAACTTCCTAATAAAGTTGGACATTTCCAAGACGCTAGCTATAGATTTGAAACTTCCTAATAAAGTTGGACATTTCCAAGACGCTAGCTATAGATTTGAAACTTCCTAATAAAGTTGGACATTTCCAAGACGCTAGCTATATATTTGAAACCTCCTAATAAAGTCGGACATTTCCAAGACGCTAGCTATATATTTGGAACCTCCTAATAAAGTCGGACATTTCCAAGACGCTAGCTATATATTTGAAACCTCCTAATAAAGTCGGACATTTCCAAGACGCTAGCTATATATTTGAAACCTCCTGATAAAGTTGGACATTTCCAAGACGCTAGCTATATATTTGAAACTTCCTGATAAAGTTGGACATTTCCAAGACGCTAGCTATATATTTGAAACTTCCTGAAAAGTTGGACATTTCCAAGACGCTAGCTATATATTTGAAACCTCCTGATAAAGTTGGACATTTCCAAGACGCTAGCTATATATTTGAAACTTCCTGATAAAGTTGGACATTTCCAAGACGCTAGCTATATATTTGAAACTTCCTGATAAAGTTGGACATTTCTAAGACAATAGGAATCTGGTATTAAGTTTTGGTTAGTGTAAAATCACGTTACACAGGCTTAGGTCTTCATTGATTACATCCTGAACCGAAAGCAGTTTAACAACTCTTTTTATATCTTTACAAGAGAATCTCATACGAGTTTATTTTAAAGATACTTTAGTAAATTTAACCTTTTTTTAATACAATTAAAAATTCTTGTGTCTCAGGTGTGAGATTTCAAGAGAAGTAGTTTTTAAACGTTTGTTGTGAACACTCGAACAAAAAGGGACCCACGGAACATCAGTATTACATATAACGTGTGTAGACAATTATAAATATTAAAATAACTACGACTCCAACTGAAATGTTGTACTGTGGTTGGGCAGTCGCGTTTTGGGAAAGTTTTTTAGACAACTCGCATTTGTTGGGGGCTTAAACTCCTTAAGAGGAGACTTAAAGTAGCTATTGGAGGGGGGGGCTTATATAAATACGATTTGAACATGGGCTAATATCTCTTCAAACCAAGAGTTTTAATATGAACCATTTTATTTTCGGTGCCTCTGGAAACAGAAGTAAGGTAGCATCCTTGAAAATAAGTTACCCGTCAACTGTTCAATCATATGATACATTATTCTCGTGAATAGCATAATACAGAACTTGTAAACTTGTAGCCTATTATTGTAGTAATCATCCATTTTGTTTGTCCTGAAAATGCGCGCGCACCTTACGGTACAGATGCGCGTGCGCGAGAACTTTCATTGCAGCAAACATAACCAAAAAGCAGATACAAATAATTTTACAATACAACGACCTATTAAAAGCACATCTAAGTTTTTAGGAAAGTCTGACGTTTGGTTGAAGTAAAACACTACAAGTTTGTTTATTCTGTAAATTTTAGTTCTAACTAAATTAAAGCAGAAAAGGTATAAAAGCTGGAGTGTTAATTTCTATTTGTGGAATACAGATAAACCTCACTGAATGAAGGCTAAACTAACGTCAGGCTTAAGACAATTAGACTTGCGTCTGTATAATTCTTGAAGTCCAGTACTTAGAAAATTCTGTTACAATAGAGATGTTGATTTGACCACAAATATTCGAAATACATAATAAATGTACAATATTTAATATGATTGAAGTTTATTTGTAATAACCAAACAGTTTAACTAATTTTTAATTTTAGGAAAACCTCGTATTTCATGAAGTTCTAAAGTAAAAACTGCAGACATATTATCCCTTTGTAATATTTGCCCTTAACAATATACAGACAATAATGTATTGATGGATTTCGACTAAAAATAATAAATTTAAGTTAACATTTGATGGTTTTTTTAATTCACAAGAAATAATAATGAGAAAATTTATTTAACGAAATTTTAATATAATTAACGCCATCTGTGGACGATACTTGGGTTGCTTAATGTGGTTTATAATACGTACCTGATGTCAAAGAAAATATTTCTCATTTTATATACATGTAAAAACGACTGGTATGAGGAGAGAAAGCACTATGTAGAGGAGCGAACAACGTGTCGACCTCTTCGGTCATCGTCAGGTTCACAAAGAAAGAAAGAGGTAACTGACCGGTAGCTGACCACATGTTTGAAGGCGGTTGTGTAATTGAATGTAGGAATGTAGAGGGCGTGCTTAGATGTTTGATTATATTTATTAATATAGGTATAAAAGTGTTCCTTTGTAGTGATTTATTTTGGGCTTGAGTTGTTGTATAAGTAAGGCTTGTTTAATTTTGCGTTTGTTTATGTTTGTTTCTTTATTTAGTATTTGAGTGTTTTCTGTGGTTATGTTGTGTTTATTTGATTTGCAGTGTTCGAAAACGTGTGAAGGTGACTTTTTGTGTTCTTTGAATCTGGTTTCCATTTTTCTACTTGTTTCTCCAATATAGAAGTCGTGGCAGTTATCACATTGTATTTTATAAACAATGTTGGTGTGGTGTTTGTCAGTGTAGTTTTTACATAGTATAGACCTCAATTTTGTACCTGGTTTTTGAATAAATCTGGTATTAACTGGAATGTCATATTTTGTTGCTAGTTTTTGCCAAATGTTGGTTATTTTTCTGCTGATGTCGGGAATATATGGTATGCAGCAGTGTATGGTTTTGTGATGTTTTGATTCGTGAGATAAATTTACTTTTGTTGGTTGATTTTGCTTTCTGTCTAGGTGTGTGCGTGTAATGTTTTCAACAGTTTGTGGAGGAAACTTATTGACGTTGATGAAGTATTGTTTTATTTTGTCTAATTCATCGTTAATTTTATGTGGTCAACATAATTTTATGGCTGTGTTTATTTGGTTTCTTAGTTTGTTGAGTTTTTGTTTTGTTTAATGTGCTGAGTCCCAAGGAATGTATAGTCCAGTATGTGTGATTTTTCGGTGGATTTCTGTTTTAAATTTATGTATCGGTTCTTGTAATTTTGAGGTTAAGAAATGATATTTGATTGCTTTCTTCCTGTTCACATGTGAAGTTGATGTTGGGATGTATAGAGTTAATGTGATTGAAAAAAATTAAGTGTGTGTTCTGTAGACATGAATCCCGTAATCGTGTCATCTACATATCTGTACTAGTATAGTGGTGTATGTAATGCTGTGTTAATTGCTTGTGTCATAAAAATATTAGCTAGAACTGGTGATACTGGGTTACCCATGCTTAGGCCATTTGTTTGTATATAGTTATGGTTGTTGAACATGAAGTTTGTCTTTATCGTGGTGAATTCTATGAGGGTTGCTAATTGGTTGCTGGGAATGTTTTTACATGTATATTCTTCTCCACGAGTGGGTTTTTCTCGTCTTTCAAAGATATCTCATTGAAAAAGTGGGAAAGATGCGTCAGTCTTATTACAATTCTTTGGTTCTTTGTTGCCATGTGGTGATAGTAAGGTGATATATTAAGCTTAATAATGACGTATGATGGTCACGTGACAGTTAATCACCGTGACAGTGTCAGTTTAGGTCTCACGAGCCTTTCTCTTTCTTAATAATGATGAACAACAGCGAGAACAGATCCGCACCCACTGATGTAAAAGAAATAGTTGTGTTTTTTTTATTAACTCGTATCAGTTTATTATTATGTCGTATTTCTTAGACGAATAGAAAAATGAATCGCAAATGTGGGATAAAACTTGAACAGAATGTTAATAAATAGTTTCTGAAAATGTAAAATTAGAAACGCTGACCAACGTAATTCTTATTTAACTCCTATTGCTGGTCAACAGGTATTAGAAAAAGAAATCGATAGGTTATATGTTAATATTAAGATTTTAGATCAGTCGGTTGGTATCACGTGATATCCGACATTTGTTTTATATATTTATTTACAAAATATTTCGTTAAAATATTTACAAAACTTTACTGGCTGTGTGGCTGTTTTGATATTTGTGCAAAGCTGCTTAAGGTCTAGTCTAGCCCTTCCTAACTGGTTGACTGGATGGAAGGCATCTAGTCAACAGCACCAACCCTCCACCGCCCACTCATGAACTGCTCTAATCAAGAAATTTGATTTGTACGTTTGTCTTTTAGGGCTTTCAAGCGCGGAGAGTAACTTTATGGCAACGAGACGCAAACTGTGGACCCTTAGATTCACAATTTGGTAATAGGCTACACCTAGTTCAACATTAAGCGCACAGTGATGTTAATATGTTTTGGTACAAGATGTTTGATACTTGTTTTGTTTTTGTTTTTCTCAAATTCACCAAACAGTCTTTGTTCCAGTCTTTTGTAACTGGGATACAGACTCAATCTGACGTTAGATTAAAGGAAGGAAATATGTTGTTGTAGGCGGTGGGTCAACCACATCTCAAGGGCCTTGTTCTCTTCCTCCGGTAGTGCCGTGCCTGTTTCCAGGTGTCTCCTTATAAACTGAAATGGGTCCTTAAGCGTGTGTTTACCTCTGGAGTTGTCATCGATATAAATATATTTTTGAACCATTTGTTTTAACTTAAAGCTCTACCAGGTGTCGCTTTCCAAAATAATAATTAAGCCAGACGTTTTTCCTTGCTAAAAAAGGAAAATCGTTTGAAATTCTCTCTTTTTCGAGAATCAGTTCTTGTTAAAGCATTATAACTTCTACACTTGTTTAACGTTGTTCAGATATTCATGTATTCCCCCATTCATCGATAAGAACTAATCCGTTGAACGTTGTTTTCTCCCTAATTTCGTAAAACTGAAAAAAAAAGTTTTTGTAAGGATTGTGGAAAAATTAATTCGCCACCAGCTTTTAACACCACAGATTATTTAATACAGAGACCAGCTTTCAGGACAAAATATGTGAAAAATAACCTATGTAATTATTATGGTAATATACTCTACAATAACTGTGTCGTACAGTCTCAGTTCCACGTTGTTAGAAGACTGAATCTCAAAGTTTGCTATTTACGTCACCTTACCGCTAAAACGTTCTTATAAGAGCCTGTTATAAGAGTACGGATTAAATCCAACTAGCGTTTAACCATCACTCTTATTACACCACTACTGATTTGTTTCTGTACCGTCCACAACCAGTAGGGCTTACACGGTGCTTTATATTAATTTAATAATTTTTACGTCTTTATCTCTTACAGCACATGGTTAATAGAACTGCTTCTCAACTGGGTGGACGACAGAGTGTAGGAGTATTATTAATTATACAACAAATTCAATAACAAATATGTTATTATTTTAGTCCCCGGTGACACAGCAGTATGTCACAGCGAAAAATAACTTAGATAATTATAGAGGGTGGTAATTTTGACTTTAACGAATCAAGTTAAAAGTAGCCCTACAACCTTCGCAGGAGTTTATTTAGTAGCCGTGCGTAGGTTTTGGCGCAGTATATCTAGCCAGTTTTTTCTGTAGGCTTAGGTGCTTGAATGTTTTTAAAGAGAAACTTGACGAATAGCGATGAAAAAGTGATAATAAATCCCCTTTTTTAAGAAACAACGTAAAATAAGTGTAACCTGTGTAAGAGTTTTTTTAAAGTTTGACCAAGTATGGTGATTCGTTTCAACCTGGCAGTACGGAATTTCTCAATAGCAAAAAAACAAACTCAGACACATAACTGCCACAAGATAAAAGAAGCCTTATTAATTAAACAGTTTGAATCTAAAACAAATAATCGGCATGCACTTTTGTTTTCCACCCACTGTTTAAACTTCTAATTGTTGTGTGTGTGTGTGTGTGTATATATATATATATATACGTTATATATATTGACGTTAAAGTCAATATGTTTTATGTTTCTAATATTTGTGTAAAGATGACTGTAACATGATAACAATTGGACTATTTTATTCCAGCGGAAGTAGACCTGTCTTAAAACTGTATTATTAAAATTGCTTTGGTGTAGGCTTTAACGTTTTTAATAATATTAACATACTTCGGCCTACTGTTATTTCCAGCTAATGTTGGCCGTTTATTAAGGTCAGACGCATCTACCAACTACAATAATTATGTCAACCAAAATGTACGAATATGCAGAACGCTGGTTTAATTAGTATGTTTCAGTTACTATGGCTATTAATAGTCACTTCACGCTCTGTTGGTTCTTGTCACATGGAATGCAGTGTGCGTCATGGATGTTTTCCGCGTATTTTGTTTGATTTTCTTTAAGGTTTACAAAATTACTCTATTTACCCCTCAGTCCTTAACAGAGAACAACCGGCTAATGATAACTAAGCTCAGCCAATAAAGTAATAATGTATCCTTCCGCTAGTTTTTTTGTGTTATCTACAACCTATAACTTTACCATCCTGATTGAAAAATATTTGCCACTAATGATAATAACGCCACCTTTCGATATACTGTGTGATTTTAATTTAAAATTTTTGTTTTCGGTCCACTTTTGGCGACCCCCTCAGAAACAGCTTCACCAGGGGGAATGGGGAAACACTCTTTTAGATTGTGAGTTCACTCGTTGTTGTACGTTATGATTAACCTGGTGAAGTGTTACTGTACGGATGATATTCTGTTTATCTGATAAGTATTTTTTAACTTGTTTGTCGCAATCTCTCTTTCCCAAATACTGTTTAAAGAACACTACCGCAAAACAGACGTACTCAGTAAGGAGACACAACAATGATCTCGAAGTGTAAGAAGTGAAGCTGTCAGAAACCGTGAGAAGTGAAGTAGCCAGAGGCTGTGAGAGGAGTAGTAGTCATCATCTTTTAACCCTGAAACAGCGGGAATGATGTAGGGTTAAGGGTAGTTATGAGCTTTTGAATGGAAGCAATTACATTGTATTAAACCATTCTTTTAAACCACAATTGCCCCCCCCCGCTAGTGTAGCGGTAAGCCTACGGATTTGCAACGCTGAAATCCGGGGTTCGATCCCCTCGGTGGGCTCAGCAGATAGCCTAATGTGGCTTTGCTATAAGAAAACACACATAAACCACAATTGGCACCAGGTGAGATTTTGGTCCAATATGACACTGTTCGTTCAGACCTGACGGATTACTCACGGTCATTTTGTAAACGGTGTTTGACCTGTTAGTCGTCAGTGTAGCAGCAACAAATCGGGAGTCGCCACGAAAGTTTAAAATTTGTCTCCCTGTATGTACATGATTTACATGTTGTACGTGTAGAAATTGTGGGTAATAATCCAGTTATGGAATGAAGTGGACTGCGGTAAGTCTTTGGATTTACAGCGCTGAAATCAGGAGTTCGATTCCCCTCGGTGGATATAGCAGATACCTCGATGTAGCTTTGTTAAGATAAAACACACCTCGAATAAAATGTTTGCCAGTCTTAGCCCACTTCAAGCCCGTTACATCCACGAGATTCCAGGTTTTTGGATTGGGCAATTTTAAGACCAGTCTCTTAGACATTTTCTTTCTGCTTATCACGTAAAGATTAACATTTTAAAAAATATTCCTCGAACCCTAAATATATTGTTTAATATCTTGCGAAAACAAACATAAAATAATCTTGTAATAAGTATTTTAATTCGTGAAAATGGTGTCATGTCCAATATATTGTTCCTAGGAGTCAGCAGTATTTCACGGACAAACCAGGGTTCATCATGTGCATCATAAACTGAAGTTCTTGGTATACTTTGGTTTCATTGGTGTTTGAGCCTTGTTGTCTGCATATCGAACAAACACGACAGTTTTAACAGTCGGCCATTCTAAACCTTCAAATGTTGCGCACGGTCTACATTTATTGGTGCTCTAAACCTAAATCAGATTTGCAAAATGTAATAGCAACCTTCGGTGGACTTCTAATCTTGAGGTCGGAGTGTGGCTTATTAATTAGCGTGTCAACATGTGGAGCCAAGTGGCTCGAGGTTCGATACCTGATTACGCTAAACACGCTCCATAATTGTAGTTGCAGCAGTGAATTCTGTTGTTCGGTATACGAGGCTGGACAAAGCCGTTGTAAGCGGCACGTGCAATGGATACGACAAATATAGTGCGGTTCGAATGATATTATAAACCTTTATAATTCTTGAAGATACCTAAGGGTCTAGCTTAAAAATGTAGTGTTTAGAAAAGCTTAACATAATGTCTCATGACAGTGTAATGAAATACATGAAACAAAGTACGAAGCTCTAAAATCGACTTTGAAGTAATTTTCCTTCCATATTACTCTCTGATATTTTAAAAATTACTTTTGCATCGGCATCTGAACATATGTAGGGGAAAAGTTGTTGTTTTGATATCACGGGTATCGAAACCCGGTTTTAGCGTTGTAATTCCGCAGACATACCGCTGAGCCACTGGGGGCGGGGGGGGAGTTATCGAGAGGGTTATGAATACAAACTGTTTAATCTTGCTTTGACCCCCTTCACACATTTCTACCACATTTTAACCTCACTCTATCAAAATAAAGGTCAAGCGCTTTTTCAGGAAAACCGGTCCTCGGGCACATCTAGTTTCCACAACTTCCAATCTCGTCTTTCTGCCTGTTACACTCCCCATCTGTCATTTCTGATGATTATGCGCTATCTTCGACTTCTGAACGAACTCTCACACGTGAGAGAGAACGCTCAGTTGGGGCCGGGGGAGAACACATTTCAGACTTACATCACGAAATAATGTTTAAAAAAAAAAAACCGTAAGCGAAAGCTTGACCATAAAAAAGGACACCAATCAACAAGATTTATGTATTTTAAAATGGTATTTATAAGGACACCAGTCAACAAGATTTGTGTATTTTATAATGGTATTTGTAAGAACACCAATCAACAAGGTTTGTGTATTTTAAAATGGTATTTATAAGGACACCAATCAACAAGGTTTGTGTATTTTAAAATGGTATTTATTAGGACACCAATCAACAAGGTTTGTGTATTTTAAAATGGTATTTATAAGGACACCAATCAACAAGGTTTATGTATTTTAAAATGGTATTTATAAGGACACCAATCAACAAGGTTTGTGTATTTTATAATGGCATTTATAAGGACACCAATCAACAAGGTTTGTGTATTTTATAATGGCATTTATAAGGACACCAATCAACAAGGTTTATGTATTTTATAATGGCATTTGTAAGGACACCAATCAACAAGGTTTGTGTATTTTATAATGGCATTTGTAAGGACACCAATCAACAAGGTTTGTGTATTTTATAATGGTATTTGTAAGGACGCCAATCAACAAAATTTATGCATTTTATAATGGTATTTTATTGAATAAAATATTCGGAATTTAATGTTTGAGCCATGTGAACAACTTGTACAAAGTAGAGGGCGCTTTACATCAAATAAACATTTCTTCAAGAAGTCTTGGTTAGGTAATACTACTGTTAATGCAAATTAAGTAAGCCGAGGTCAGAGTCTCCTACTGGTTTAGTGAGAAGTCCGCAGGCTTACGACGTTAAAATCCGAGTTTTGATACCTGTGACAGGTAGAGCATAGATAATCCATTGTGTAACTTTAGGCTTAACAAAAAAAAACAGTCAGTTAGGACTGGTTCGAAGTTTTCTTACCCGTAAAATTACCCATCGACTATTATGAACACTTTTTTTTTAACCGGCCATTCACAAGATGCTTTGTGGGTCCTTTGTTGGTTTCGTGTTTCCTGATAACGGTAAGGGTCACTTAAAAACTGAAATAAACAAAAACGCCATCTGTTCTGCAGTTAATTCCATTAATTACCTCTAGAAACCCCTGTGTATCTTAGGTACAGAATGAGTTACTGCTTATATGTGGTAAACGGTATAAAAACAGTCAGTACGTTGAAGGATACAAAGTCTTGAGTTATAAAGACGTGCCACCTTTTAAAGATTAGTGAGGCGTCATCATGACAGCACTAGTGACGTCATGTGTTGCTTGCCGGCAAGTCAACTCCAGTGTTGGGTAACGTTTATAGGAACTCGAATAGCGTTGATCTCACCAGTTGATAATACTGGGAAATTTAAGTTCGTAGCCCGTGTTTGTATTTAGTGTAGACATGCATCACTCTACAATGACAGTTTAAGTTCGTAGCCCGTGTTTGTATTTAGTGTAGACATGCATCACTCTACAATGACAGTTTGTTTCCTTTTTCCTTTTTAGGAGAATGGGGCTGAAACTTATATATCAACTTATACCACAACTGTGCTTAGTTTAACAGTGATGGAATCCTTTGAAGTTTCTAGAATGTTGCACTTAATGCTGTGAAATTGTATGGTGAAATATTCTAGTCCGATTAGGACCTAAAAAAGTTAGGGTTGATTTACAGCTCTCGTGACATTTAAATGCATTTCAATCAGTCTAGATGGCGTTGGTGATACCGTGCTTGTTACTAAACTTTACGGAGAAACAAGTGAAAAATTGGCGGGAGTTGAGGTTCATCTTAAGTTCTTGATGTGAATGGGCTTCGTGGGTAGGTGGGTTAACGCATATCGCGTGGAGGATACGATTGCGTTCGTTTATCTCGCGCCGCAGTGCTATGTCTAGAAACGAAAGCACTCAAGCCAAGGTACATTAAACTTATCCAGCTAAAATGGGCCCCGTTATCATTAAATTATGCACGAAATCTGCCCTTCAATCCACCCGTGTACTTTTGTTTACCACCTCTATCGCTGTTCTTTTCACAGATTTGATTCTAGAATCAATAAACACGTCCTACACACATCATGGCTAATCCTAGAGGTTCAGGCTCGGCTATTCTATCTGTAAGATGGAAAAATCTACTGACGGTCAAAACACAGTAAAGCTTCGTCAGTGTTGCTTTAATTCAAACTTGTATATATTCTGCTTTAATACTACTAAAAGTGTTAATAGATATTCTCAACAACAACAAAATGTTCCTACATTTACAAGTGTTTTGTGTTTCTTCTCTGTAGCTCAATGCACTGAGAACACTTCTCAGATTCTTAAGTGATTTTTGTTTCTTCTCTGTAGCTCAATGCACTGAGAACACTTCTCAGATTCTTAAGTGTTTTTGTTTCTTCTCTGTAACTCAATGCACTGAGAACACTTCTCAGATTCTTAAGTGTTTTTGGTTTCTTCTCTGTAGCTCAATGCACTGAGAACACTTCTCAGATTCTTAAGTGTTTTTTGTTTCTTCTCTGTAGCTCAATGCACTGAGAACATTTCTCATATTCTTTTCCTGTAAAACTAGACGCACCGACACCATTCCTCAGATTTTCACCATTTTCTGAATTACTTGAGACCCTTGGTGTCTTTTTAATTTCTCGGGTTGTGACTGTTTCTGTTTGATCCTTTTTTAAAACCTTCTTCAAATTATAATTGCATTTCATAACCTTTCGTTTTCTGATGTCCGCGCTAGTACAACGGTGAGTCTATGGATTTACAACGCTAAAATAAGGGGCTCGATTCCCCGTGGTGGACTCAGCAGATAGCCCAATGTGGCTTTGCTATAAGGAAACTCATTTTCTGAATCTCTCGCAACTTTTCAGCTTCTAACCGCAATTCTTTCTCAGTTCCTCTAGTGTTTCATATTATTCATAACTGTTTACGTCTATTTTTACGTCGTTTATCACTTTAGATATTAGCCGGTTCGCCACTTTCAGTTTTTTTCGCACGATTAGGATTTTTTTTTAACATAAAGTATCTGTAATTTGTTAGCGACACATTTCAGTAATAAACAAACAGTACAAAGTACACTTATTCAGAAGTAAGATATTAAAACGAATCACACACACGCTTGTTACGCAGGGTGGTTCCAGTTGCTTTAGAACACAAAGGACGAATGAGTTATTTTTCTCTACTATGTTGTTACAATATAATGTGTGATAATTAATTATAAAATTGCCACTGTGAGTTCTTTATGGCTAAGCTCGAAATCACGCAGCATAGATCTCTTTTGGACTATATTTTATCGCGTATTTGTACTCCGACAGAGGTTTAAAACGTTCCACGTGCTACTGGATGTTAGGAAACAATAATATTCAGTTACAACAACGAGAAAAATACTGTTCTAGTAACATGATCCAATTACCTAACAATCACCAATTCACAGCAGTTGGACTACACAACATATGATTCGTAAACAGTTACGTAAACAAACTTGCGATGAAGTATCGATTCTACATTTAACACTCGCTACAAATAAACCATCTAAATCATAATACTTACATTAAATTTAAACTGGTATAGTTGTGTGTATCTAAGAACAGTCAGTTTATTTTACCACTGTTTAAACTGGCTCCGAATTAATCAATGACATTTCATAAAGCCAGCCTTCTGTACACATTGTTTCATATATATTCGCATAGCAGCAACACAGTATGCACATTGTTTCATAGATATTCGCATAGCAGCAACACAGTATGCACATTGTTTCATATATATTCGCATAGCAGCAACACAGTATGCACATTGTTTCATATATATTCGCATAGCAGCAACACAGTGTGCACATTGTTTCATATATATTCGCATAGCAGCAATACAGTGTGCACATTGTTTCATATATATTCGCATAGCAGCAACACAGTGTGCACATTGTTTGACATGTGTTCACACAGCAGCAGCAGCACAGTGTGCACGTTGTTTCACATGTACTGACATTGCAACAGTGTAACGCTCATTATTTCATATATACTCACTGTTTGTTAATATTAAGTTATTCGAGGTTGTCGGCAGTTTTGGACTCTGTACTACACGAATCTGGTATCGAAATTCTGCTTTTAAGCATTGTAAGTTCGCAGACATACCGCTGAGCCACTTGTAACTACTTCCACGAAATGTAAACTTGTATCTGTTTCAAATCTGTTCTTTTCACACTGGAAAACTTAATTAAGCTCTCATATCTGTCAAAACGTTCTCGTCTAAGGCTCATTTATTATTCTAATTGCTTTGTCTGGAAGAAGGAACCACATATTATTTTAAAACAGTTACTGGTCTCAAGAGAAAACTGTGGTGGTAATTAATTATCCTCTTTGGCATAAGCGGTCAATTTAGGCTTAGTTTTGCTTGTGAAGTTTCAACGATTATCAATAGAACTTATTTTCACCGATTGTTATTGACAGCTGTTTTAAGCAAACACTAAAGAAACCTCTCCATAAGCAATTAACACGCTAGTCTACTTCACTATAATGAGATAAGACAGACTGTAGCTTGTTTTTTATTATTTATTTTTCAAATAGAAGTGTTTGACGAACGTAATCACACACATAACCCTAAAATAAGCACTGCAAGTTTTACGGATGCCCTTGGAAAGAGAGGTAATTATGGTACTTAAAGAAATCTTCGCGTCAGTCTAGCACGTAGTGGAAGAAGACCTCCCCGCCTAAACTCGCGAGATTCACGATCACGTGACCATTCCGGACCGTTTTGACGAGGCCTAAAACAGCGACAAGGGGTATCGAACGTAGGGGAATATATTGAAGGCTTGTTGTTTGATCTGAACTTATCGTCTTGTGAAACTAAGATTGGTCCAATATCGTTCAGATATTACTGTCAATAGATGGTAAACGTTTTACGTTTCGTGGGGTTTTATTATTTTTATTGGCATTATTTTATAATAACTTATTATTAAGCCTCAAACATACGATGGTAATATGACGAGTATTAGGGCGACAAAAAAAATGGAGTCGAAAAAACACTACATGTAGAAACCGTTTGGAGTTAGGCTTAACATTTTAATTGCGAATCTACATGTTTACGTCTCAAGGTTGAAGATAACGTGATATGTGATAGCTAAAGACGTAAAACAACAGTAGGCAAAATTACTTTCATAAATCGAGTAGAAACTTGATGGCTAAGATTTCTAATTATTAAACTGATAATATAACCAGTTTATAAATATAACCTTAATTATTTCGCATGGGATAACTTGACTAGATCACACCCGAGTTTCCGGTGATATAGGGTCGACCACTGGTTACGTAAAGCTTACATACGTACGTGCACGCAAACACACTTACAGCCCAACTTGCAGAGTTTGTTTACAGGAGGCTAGACTGGTAAAAGTAACTTAGTAGATCATTATACCAGGAGGCTGGACTGGTAAAGATAACGTAGTAAATGATTTGACCAGAAGGTTGTTACTGAGTAGTCAGAGGTTCGGCATGGCCAAGTGGTTAAGGCACTCAACTCGTAATCCGAGGGTCGCGGGTTCGAATCCTCCCCACAACAAACATGCTCTCCCCTTTCAGCCGTGTGGACGTTATAATGTATCGGTCAATCCCACTATTCAAGAGCTGGCGTTGGGTGGTGATGACTAGCTGCCTTCTGTATAGTCTTAAACTACTAAATTATGGACGGCTAACGCAGTTAGCCTTTGAGTGGAGCTTTGCGCGAAATTCAAATCAAATAAGTAGTTAGATTAATTATAATACAAATATTTTTGTTTCATTTTCTTTACGTGACGTGTACGTTATTTTACATCGGTGGATCAGCGTTATGTTCATGGACTTAGAACGCTAAAATTCGGGGTTCGAGTCCCCGCGATGAAGATAGTTTTATATTATGTAGCTTTTTTCGAAGAGACAAACGTATGATTTCGGGAAACAAGAATTGGTGTCAAATGTGTTTAAACATCTCAATTTCAGTTTAGTTGCATCATTACAATGGGTTGGGGTCCGTTTTTGTGTTCGTGAATTAATCTTACAGCTACACAAAAAGTTATCTGTCCACAACGGGTATCGAAACTCGGTTTTTACGCCATAAGTCCGGAGACATTCCACTGGAAGAAAGGGAGCATTTTTGGTAAACAGAAAATTTGTATGAAATGACAATTTCGTTAAAGTTGTAAACACTTGCGTCAAGCTGTCTATTATTCATTAATTATAGTCTAAATATAAGTGCTTGTTATCTAGCTTGTATTACAGGTCAGTCTTTTCAGCCAGTTCAAATTCTCAATAAGCAACAGTGACGTACATTACACTAAAACGGTTCTGTATATTACACTAAAATCGCATTACACGAAAACGGTTCTTTATATTATCTGTTGAACACACTCGATAGCATTATATTGTGAACGAATTGTTTTTTACCCCAAAAAAAAAGTTGAAAAAAGATCATTACAGTTTTTTATATTTTATTTCTACACTGTTGAGAACACCGAGTTCAGAGAATAATGTATTATTAGGGCGTGATAGCGAGAAGCGAATTTCAATAACCCTTTTCTTTTAGAATCTTTTTAAAACTTTTCAATCGTTTTTCCCTTACAGCTCCATCTGGAGTTTTGTAAACTACTTATATTGTGCTCTAGTGCATTTCAATAAGATCTTATGTAATAATACAGAAAGCAGCTGTTGAATAAATCATAAGATATTATATTAGTGTTACACATACACGTTTCTCGTCAGGTGAAGGTTTATATATATATACATATATTCCTGTATTGTTCAATCACATCGATTTTCCAACCTCGTTTTACATGTTTTATAAAACTGGCAGGGAATAATATAATGAATATTCTTTCCCCGTATATGAAGAGTGCGAAAAATGGGTAATGGTTATAACTTACGTTTTTGATACCTTATCACATGGGCCATTCTGTTTCTGGGTTTTTAAATAACGAAAATCTTTTATGCTGGGCGAACCTCATGAGGTGTTATTGGATTTACGGCCGAAAATGTTAACTCTGGTACCAAACTGATGGAACAATGCATTGTAAACTCCTAAGTAGAAATGTAAGAATATTATATTAAATGGCCCGACATGGCCTAGCGCGTTAAGGCGTGCGCTTCGTAATCTGAGGGTCGCGGGTTCGCGCCCGAGTCGCGCCAAACATGCTCGCCCTCCCAGTCGTGGGGGCGTTATAATGTGACGGTCAATCCCACTATTCGTTGGTAAAAGAGTTGGCGGTGGGTGGTGATGACTAGCTGCCTTCCCTCTAGTCTTACACTGCTAAATTAGGGACGGCTAGCACAGATAGCCCTCGAGTAGCTTTGTGCGAAATTCCAAAACAAACAAACAAAACAATTTATATTAAATTAACTATACTGAACTTAAAGTTGATTTTTAGTTTTCCTTTGGGTACGTAACTTTCTATGGGTGTAAATTAGTATTATTTTCGAAAGATTAAACAGTTGATTGGTTTTACTTAACCAGTGATACATCGACATGTGCGTAGACGTAGTGCTAGAAACGTGGTTTCTATAGTTCTAGTGAACAGAGCACTGATAACCCATTGTGCAGCTTTGTTTTTAACTTCAATTTTTCTCAAGAACATTTATTATTTAAGGTGGCACCATCTATCGATAGCATCTACAACTAAAACGAACCTGGTAGGTATTTTTAACATAATGTCTGTACAAGGTTTGCTACGAATGTCATAATACAATTAAGAACACTGTGTCACTGTACCGTAATAGAATAGTCCAGGGGATTTTAAGACTTAGAAACTAATCGTTTAAGTCCATTCCATTGGAAGATGTATATATGTGCTTGGATTGTTTATACTAGGTGTCTGTGACTTGTTGGAGATAATTTCGAAAACGTGTGAAAAGCACACACCCCACATGTTTAAAATAATATGTTCAAAACAAGTCAGACTGTGTACAAAAAAATCTTTAAATTATAGGATATCAAAGTTGTATCTCAAACTTCAAGTAATTGTCTTCTTTTCGTCAGAGTCCACAGAGACAGGTTTGATTACTTTAGAACACCGTTTAACAAGACAAATTATTATTCTTATCTTCGTTAAACTAAGAAACTAGCTTCAATATGTCAACCGTTAAGACTAACCACTAACACGCCGGCTAACTTCACGTTTTCTCACTACCTGCTTTTACTTAACTTTGTGACGTTTTCTTTCTACTTTCTTAATTTGGAGGCCCGGCATGGCCAGGTGGGTTAAGGCGTTCGACTCGTAATCCGAGGGTCGCGGGTTAAAATCCCAGTCGTACCAAACATGCTCGCCCTTTCAGCCGTGGGGGCGTTATAATGTGTCGGTCAATTCCACTTTTCGTTGGTAAAAGAGTAGCCCAAGAGTTTAAGGTGGGTGGTGATGACTAGCTGCCTTCCCTCTAGTCTTACACTGCTAAATTAGGGACGGCTAGCGCAGATAGCCCTCGAGTAGCTTTGCGGGAAATTCAAAACAAACCAAACCTCATATTCTACGTGCCCTAACCAGTGATTGTGAAATATTCAACGCTGGATTCAGAGAACACGAAATTTGATATGGAATTTGGGCTTCTTCCAAATTTAACCTTCGTAAAAGTTTTGGACATCGTACCGTAATGGGGCGATGCTTATTAGCTTTCCCGTGTTTATGTAGGGTTTTCTGGGGCAAACGAAATTATGTAAAATAGAAAACATCGAACAACAAGTCGAAAATAAATACCATTCGAACAAAAAGTATTTAAACGAACTCTAATTACCACAGATTCAATTTTCGTTTGAAGTTAACCGGAACAAAATCACAATGTTGATACAACGTATTAAACATATTCTAAAGTACCGTAGTCAATTTATGTAACCGAAAAAAACACACACCAAAAAACCAATAAAACACTGGTTTTATGTACTAGACGCAATTTAAAGTGCGAGTAATTTATTCATTTTAATGTAATGTAATCGTAAAGAACATCAGAAGATAAACATTGGCTCTTGTAATTATGATAATAACTCTTTGTGATGGTTTCTTCAAACGATATTCGATATTTTAAATCGGAAAACGTACCCCTAGTGCTCCATTCTGCGTGTTTGTTGATTTAGGGTGGTGTTGGAACAGTAATTCTTGGAGGCAGAAAAAGTCTTATGATCCGTCATCCTAAATGTGACACAAAAGCTTGCTTCTCGTGTTGTGTAACTCGTTGACATCTAGGCTTACTATCGTGCTATTATTCGTCGATATTTAGGCTGTCTAGAGCAATAATATTTAATATGTTTTCATAACTCTTAGAAAAACTGCCAAATCTCTCTCTGAACAAAGAGTTTAATAAATCTTTACTCGAAGAAAAATAATGGCGTGGTAACTAATAAAAAAAAAAATCAGTCATTTCCGGTTCGAATTACGTCATTTCCAGGTTTTGTTAAGCAAGGTTCCATCTTGATAAAATTTGCAAATATTATTAACTGAAAAAAAGAATGCTATTTAATTAATCCTGAGACTTAAAACAAAATGTGCCCTTTCTGTTTTATTCACATAATTGTGAACAGCAAGTTGCCGTTCTTTTATGTTGAGGGGGCGGCTGTCGTGGCTCGGGGTGGTTACGGTAAATGAACAGGAGGAAACTTTGGGTCATCACCGTGGAAGAAACGTGGTTGAACATCAGTCCAGCAATGTTCTGTTTCGATAAATTCGTGATAAATGGACTTCTTTCAGTAATGTGGTCGATTTCCACCAATCGGGTTTCGGTTCCTTTTATTGTTTTTTTGTTTTCGAACAGCGACAAGAAACGTACGTCCGTCCATAAATCAAATCTGATTTTCATCAGCCGTTCTGACTACTGTACACTTCTACGATTTGAACGTAAGTTGCTGTAACTTCCTTAACTGGTTAGGAGTATTGATAATGAAAAACAGTTATAATATCAGTGAATAAAAATCCAAATACGAACTGTATTGTGTAAACGTAATGAACTAAATTGTTGAGAGATTCGTATCAGCTAAACAACGTTCTAAGTTTGAACTCACTCTGTAAACTTAGGACAAATACAAATCAACCTCGCAGCACTTAACGTGCTATTGCACGTGTGAGCATGCTCTTCTGCAAAAATACTGTCACAAATGTCGCTTCGATAACCTAATTTTTAGGAAGCAATCGATCGAAAGAAAATGTTTAATTTTTCGTGACTTTTACACTTACTAGTCACAGTTAACGGTAATGAAACAATCGATGGTTATAAAACTGCGAGACTTGATAATACTTCTTGGTAAACAAAGATGGAAAAGGTAAACGTTAAATCATTTAGTGACCGTTAGGATACAAACTTAGGCTTAGCAAAACAAGTCGTTGTTTCGACTTTTCTTTTAATTTAATCTGGCCCCTTTAGGTTAAGGATAGAGATCTTGTAACGTTTGAGAACTCTGGACTTTGAAGGGGAGGGGTCCAGAAATATTCAACAGAGTTTAAGGTACAGAGCTTGCTCACTTGAGGTAGCTCTGGGGATGATTGTGTTGTTAGAGGGCTCTCTCACTAAGTATATAGATCAAATTAATCGTAATGGTGAACATAGAACTCACTGAGTCTAAATAACTAAGTCATAGTGAACAATCTGACCGGACTCACCAAGTCTAAGTAGGTAAAATATTTGGAGAGTAGATAGAACTCCTTTCACAGAAACTGAGCTGTGTCCAGTCTTACTGAAACTGGTTCGTGTCTACCAAATAATTTGACACTTAATGTCATGTTAGTTTTACGTTTGTTTATCTGTCCATTCACTTATTCAGGTGCCCGACTTTCCACGTTTCTTATTAGTCAAATTACAAGGAACATGTATATTATTGGGTGACAGTTATATATCCATTCTTATCTGTATTAACTAATTTAGTACTGAACTAACCTCCATCTATACATTTATTTATCTACATTTCTTGAATAATTTACAATTTATGCAATTAAAATTAATATTAATTATATTAATAAAGCGTGAGTGTAACTTGTAAACGTTCTTCAAACGTCTAACAAACTTTTAATTACCAGACTAATAAGTCATCTACTTATCTTCACAATCCAGAGACAGTTTTTATGAAACGTTTAGTTCCAACTGCACGTGGAGAGAAGACAAGTAGTGTCTTAAAAATCAAGCGAAGATGCATTTCCGTTTCTCATAAGCTCACGTGAACAAAGATTATAATACTTGAATAGAATATTCACAATAGAGGGCGCGGCTTCAACCCAGGAGCCTAGACTTCCTAACTTTCTGTACCTTATTCTATAGAATTTCATTTCCTCATGTTAAACTGTGAAAGGAAAAACTTAGATATTCACAAGACGAACTATAGCAGAAATAAGCTCGTGACAAAAGTACCCTACCCACTCACTCCCCCCCCACCCCCACAGGGTCCCGTTTAGTCCGAGAACATGGTTTTTATTTGTTGTTGTTTTTTATCGGTGTTTCTCTATACGTTGAAATATAAATTTTGTTACAAAAATTACAAGCACCACTGTTTTAGGACGTCGAACGTTTCCAAAATATTAGACATTGAATTTAGTTACTATGTGTTTGGTGCTGTTTAGGAATGTCTTTATATCGGTTGTTATCAGAAAAAGAGGCCTATTTTGTAATCGGCGTTCTCAGATAAGAAAACAATAAGTGGTTAAAGTAATTTTGTCTTTGATACAGATAAGATTGTTAAAAAAAAAAAAAGAAGTCAAAATTAGTGAGGTTTCGAGGTTACCGTAACACGAGTTTCAATACATTTAAGATGTGAAACAGACAATACACGAGGCGTGTGAAATATTTATATGACATACACAAAACTCTAAGGTGGATATAAAGTTTAATTCAGAATTTAAATGATATAATAAAATGAAACACCAGGAACTGAATGACGCACGTAGACACAAAAGAACTGGCTTTCCATCAGCTAAGAGATGTATAGTTTAAGAATAACGCTAAAATTTAGTATTTGATCCCTGCGGTGAGCATAGCACGGATAGTTCATTTTGCAGTATGGCACAGTTGAATCAGACGGTTTTAGAAATTAGGACAAGTGAGACAAGTAGGAGTTAATTCTGTATTCAAAACATCAACTGGTAAGATGTGAAAATTTCACAGAGGTTGACCAAAGAAAGATCGAGAAAAAGTTAATGCAATTTATACTTTTTACGGGCCAGTTCACCGTAGCGTATTATTAAAACTGATGTGTGGCACCTGCAGTTTTAATTACATGATTACACAGCCAACTTATAGGCACAGTGTTTTAAAACGATTCATAACTTGGTTGGATTGTTTTCTTATAGCAAAGCCACAGTGAGCAATCTGGTGAGTCCACCGAGAGGAATCGAACCCCTGACTTTAGCATTGCAAATCCATAGACTTACCGCTGTACTAGCGGGGGGAAACTTTGGTTAGAATGTCTATTTTGGTATTTTTTGCTAATTGTGGGATCGACTATTACATTATAACATCCCTATTGCTTTATCAAAGAGCAAGTCTGAGCCATTCGAACGCCCTAACCACCAGGCCATGCCATGACAGGGCTTAGGCTAGAAACATTTCATTTATCTTCTATGTAAACTTTTATTATTACTATTGATAGAGGTAACAATAAGCTAAGCGAGTGCTTCAACCGAAATTTGCTTCGAGTTTTTGTGTGACGTCGACTGCTACATTTAGTCGAGTGTGATTTTACTCGCGCAAATTTCTTAACAAATTTAACATTTGCCAGTTCTTTAATCAACCAGTCAGAAGGTTCTCGACGTTATGTGCTAAGATTAAAAAAATATTTTAAATATTAAAAAAACTGTTTTATGCCACCTTTTATTTGAAACTTATAATGGACCGTTACGGGGTATGTGCAATAACAAAAATTCAAACGCAATTTTTGTCATATACAGGGTGTTCGGAAAGTCACTGTGCAGTTTTGTAATCATATTTTATTCAGTCTATTTCAAGCCAGGAACTGATAGCGGTGTTTAGAAACAAAATAAGAAGGATCCAAGCCTGTATTGGTGCCAACGGGGGTCACTTTCAACATTGTTTATAACTGTCATTCATATTTACCTCCCGTATTCTATATTGATTCATGTCTGTTAATAAATATACAAGTGTACAGTGACTTTCCGAACACCCCACATATGTGGCTCACCGGATCTGACATGGGACGTCGCTTCATTGGGTTGTTGTTTTGGATTAAGAACAAAGCTACACAATGGGCTATCTGTGCTCTGCCCACCACGGGTATCGAAACCAGGTTTTTAGCGTTATGTCCGCAGACATACCACTGAGCCACTAGGGGGCGCGCTTCATTGGGATCTTCGTTACAGATATTAATTCTGAGGTTTGTACGTGTTTTGTGGTTTCTAATATCCTAAAAATACGTTCGAACATTTGCTGGTGTTTTGCCGTAACTTGAACATAGCACACAAATAACAAAATTATGTTCTGATCTCTATCTATCGTGACAGTACGTTGCAGACGTCTCGCTGCATTGATTTTCACTTCTTCACGGGGCGCAGGTTGGCCTTGTGGAAGAGCGCTCCACTCAGCAGACAGCGAGCCAGGTTCAAATCCGTGCAATCCCTCAAGCGTGTTAAGGCGTTCGACTCGTACTCCGAGGATCGCGGGTTCGAATCCCGGTCGCGCCAAACATGCTCTCCCTTTCAGCCGTGGGGTCGTTATAAAGTGACGGCTATTCGTTGGTAAAAAAGTAGCCCAAGATTTGACGATGGGGGGTGGTGACTAGCTGCCTTTCCTCTAGTCTTACACTGCTGAATTAGGGACGGCTAGCGCAGATAACCCTCGTGTAGCTTTGCGCGGAATTCAAAAGAACAATTGAAAACCGGACACAAGATATATTATGGCCTGTTGTGTTACAAAACACAGACCTGCAGCAGTTTTGTAAAGTGTTAGGGAAAAATATATTAAATATCACCATTTATTACTGATGAAGGAAAGCCCACTTTCCAAAAGCGATTCGGGTTTTGGGTTGTTTTTTTTGGTGTAAGAAGTAATATCACAGTTATATGTTTAATTAATGACAAAGTTGAAAGCAATTTTTAAGTACGTGACCCATGCAATTTTTGTGCAATGTTTCAGAGCTTGTTCATGGTAATATTTAGGTTTCCATTTCTTCAGCGGGCACAGAGCAGATAGCCCATTGTGCAGCTCTGAGGGAAAAACAAGTAAATCCCATATGTCTGACGGAATTCGATCGTTAAATCTAATTATTCTGTCAATCGGATACAGAATGTCCCTTCATTTGAAGACGGATTCTCTCTTAATCAAAGACAGACCATTTCATTGGTCGATGACAGGTCACTCCATCAGCCACGGACGTCCTAAATTAGGTTTACCGTAACGAAGTGTTTTTGTTGTTGTTTTTTAACAATAATATCTGTGGCATAGACGTAAAAGTATTGTAGACTTCAGCGCTAATCTGTTAGTTTGTAACTTTGCTGTGAGAATGTCCTCTAAAGTACATCGTAAAAATGCTACGAATAATTTCTCAGTAAATACTGCGTTTCAGTGATGTCGAGAAACCCACTTGTTGAGAAATTTATATGTAAAAACGGCTCGTTTGGGTTGAGAAAATATTTTACATAGAAGAGCGAACAACGTTTCGACCTTCTTCGGTCATCGTCAGGTTCACAAAGAAAGAGGTAACTGACCGGAAGCCTTAAAGGAACGCCTTTATACCTATATTAATATAATAAATAAATAAAATTATATATTCAAACATCTAATAACGCCCTCTACATTTCGACACACAGTTACACAACCCCTTTCAAACATGTGGTCAGCTTCCGGTCAGTTACCTTTTTCTTTGTGAACCTGACGATGACCGAAGAAGGTCGAAACGTTGTTCGCTCTTCTATGTAAAATATTTTCTCAACCCAAACGAGCCGTTTTTGCAAATAAAATACTGCGTTTGTTTGTTCTTGGATGTCACAAAATCGTGTAATTTTATAAACGTTGCAAATTACACACCAAGAAACCAAAATATACTGCAGTGTAACATCTTCGTTATTATTATATTTACTTTCATAATTTTGATATTGTGGGCGAAAGTGGCTCCAAAACACAGTATATTAAATTAAACCGAGTGTTGACATCATAGTTCATGACCCGTTGCCACAAATTCGCGCTCTGCCGTTTTGTGTCGTATATTAATAGTAAGGCTTAACTAGCACAACTTGACATGCAAGAGATATTCGAGAGGTGGCTATATATTTTTGTGTGCTTTTTTTTAACCAACTGCCTACCCTTTAAAAATTACATAAGGTCAATATTAAGAACGTCTGTGCGCAGAAAGTTTAAAACAAGCAAACAAAATCCAAACGCGGGTTAACACTACACAAATTAATTTGTCAAGTAACAGTTTTAACCCTTCAACTGAGGGTGGCAGCAGATGCAAGCATTTTGGGCACAATCTTTTGAACAGCTCACCGCAACAAATAATCGCGAATCTTTGTGCATGGGGTTGTAGGCAGATTTACACAAGCTGAAACAAAGGGTTGAAGTACAACCCGCCCTTTTTATAAGGGTGGTTTATATGTGAGATAATACAGTGGTCTGTCATGTCATGGGCGAACTGCGATTATACTAGAAAAATTCAAAAGAGCAGTTTTCTTACAGATAGGTTATTAAAGATGTAAAGCAAAAAAACATACCGAGGGAGGTAAAGCTTGTATAGGAGACCATTTTTGTTTGATCCATAAACATAATATTGGGGTTACAAGAGAGAACCTTCCGACCCAAAATTTTATTTTTGTTGAAAGACATTACTTCTCGTAGCGTTAACTTCAAGCCACATCCTAACATCATTTTACTTTCATCATAAAAATGGTGTAGAGAATCAGAATCGTAGCAACACGAAGCGATCAAGTGAACGCATCTCTATTTTCCCTTTCATCAATTTGGAGTTGGTCTTGAAAGTTAAATGTGTGGTCTCGGATTGCCTTTTGTAAAATCGTTTTACAGTGAAATTGAAACTTGTTATAGTGCACATTAATGCCGTCCAATTTAATGTGATGGATTAAATAATTCCAAGAACAACCTCAGGTCCATAACATTGCAGTAACATCCAAGAGTATGTGAAAGAAGTCATGTTTAAACCACTTAAATTCTTTACATCAGGATGCACAAATAAACTTGTAAGAACTAAACCAATTTAATCTTTAATTACGATGTATCTAGTTTGGTCCCAAATTTGTAATGTAATACTTTATATATTAATAAAATTTAAAACTAGGCTATTTCTGTGTGTTTATCTGTGCTGTATATTGGATCCATTAATATTTTCATCAGGTATTATCAGTAATGATTCAATACAAATTGGTCATGTAATTTTGGGAATATTAATTTTCTTAACATAAATAACAGGATGATACTCCACTTAGCTAACCCAAAATGTAGATTGAAAAGGATGTTTTGGGCAACCAGGACCTCGACAGAATCTGGGGAAAATGTTCAAAATAACTTTATAAATAAATTGGAACATGTTTTTTTCCCAACAATCAATACACACATGTTTTGTGTATGTAAATTTGTACAACTCTTAAGATATAGCAATAAATTTGTTTTAATTGAATAATAATAACAACAAAAGTTGTACATTTCTCACATCAACCCTGTACAAAGGGAATATCTTAACACATCCAGCATGTTCATAAAACACTTAACTTTACTGTACAGTTATTAAACCACACAAGTTAGCTGTTCACTCGATAAATGCCACTGTCAGGACTATTAAAATATAATTCTCTTATAGCTTGTGTAATAAAACAACCTACAAAGCTATGTGCTCTTCTCAGCAACATATCCATCTGATTGATAAAATCAACACCTAGGATAAAACTAGTTCCCTCTCTGTCTTGAGCTCACAATAAACAAGATGTTTGTCAGCTGCAATTTGAGACCTATTACGCTATTTGTGAAACAATTCTTATGGAAAATCAAGTTTCAAAGAAGTTACTGACCTATTACAGGATGCAGATGTGTTACAGCTAATAATAACCACAGAGTTTCAAGTTACACACAAGAAAACACAAACTTAAGTACAATTTCACTGAAATTCAATTTGCATAACAATAACAGCACATTGTACTTCTACTGTCTGACTGTTTTTCTATTTCACATAGTTTAATTACAAGCACTATTTATATAATGTCCTTTAATATCACTACTACCAATGACTCGAACAGCTTATACGTTTCTCAGTAACGTTAGTGGCTTAACTTTCAGTACTGGTTTATGTAAGTAGTAACACCATTTGTTTCGTTTCTTCATCAATTTTCTCTTCAGCTATCTGTAAAAGTATCTTAAAACGATAGTATTAAGTTTAACACTGTAGTCACAGCTTATAATTATCACATTTTAAAGTAGTGTTGTAGATTTCTCTGTAACTCTCTGAAATTTCATGCTTACAGTTCCTAACCTTAACCAAATTCATCTCCTTTTCATACCACTCATAAATGCAAGTTCATAGACACTTGTCTGGTTATTGCTTCATGTACACATTCATCAAACTTCTGGTACTAGCTTTAATAATTTACAGAACTTTTTTCTTAAGAGCTGTTTTTACCCTGAAATTGTCCAGGACGGACCGAGAGGTTTCAGATTTAATTTCTGGTTAATAACAAAACCCGACACTTTTTTTTTTCTATTCTCTTAAAAACACTCAGACATCACACTGGTTCTTCTGAAACTGAATGGTATGAGAAAAGATGCCTTTTGTATTTTTAATTACACCAAATGAATATTTTTGGAAAAATTTCTGAAGTCTGTTGCTGAACATGGCAGGTGGTTAACAAACTTATTTCTATGATAAGTAGATATGCCAGAGCTGAGACTACACCAAGTATCAGGTAACTTCTTACAGTTGTGTCTATGATAAGTAGATATGCCAGAGCTGAGACTACACCAAGTATCAGGTAACTTCTTACAGTTGTGTCTTCTCAGTGATGTTTTGTTTGCTGCTTTTACAGAGAACTATTGAAGTAACTTTAATGACATCACAAGAAACAAAAAAACACTTGTACTGCTGGAAAGTCAAACTTTGTTCACTGAAGTTGATGTCATGGGTTATATTCTAAGTAATGTCATAGATTCATTACGTTGTGGGAACGGATGCTTTTTAAGCAGCAGGTGCTGCCACAAGATTACAACCTCACATACTTCACACTTCTATTCCTGAGCAAACCCTTCTGTTTCTTCTATAGCGAAAGTCAGTTTTTCCACCAGTTGTTCATAAGTCTTGTAAGGAGGCAAGTCCAGTCTGTTGAAACACGTGTGACTGCGTGGAAGCCACGTCTCTTTCCCAACCTTTTCCACACAAAACCTCTGAGGTCCACTACTTCCTACAGAAAAATCAGAGAAAACAACCTTCAAATGAGCTGAACTGCTTTTCAACTTCATAAGGATACACAATAAAGTTCAAACTTACCCATTAGTTCAGCAAAGCCACCAACAGGTACCCGACATGTTCCCGTCACAAACTGTAAGAGTCTGGAACGTTTCTCGTTGTCCATCTCCCTGACGAACTGCCAAAACCAGATCACTTGTTTACTGTTGCGAGTATAGTGTCGGTATATAGTGTTCCGATACCAGTCTTCTATGTCTATCTCCTGCATTCCACACAGCATAAGCTAAAATGCACACAAGATACGATTCTTAGTATTCTAATATCGAAGAAGTCAACGTAGTGTAAATTAGTACAGAAATCATATGAAGTTTCCATGAATAGACACAATGTATGAATTCAAGTAACTCTGATTTTTATTGGCTGGAGATAATGCAATTGTTTATTTATCACATACCATAGCATTGATTATTCACGGACATAACATAAATGCCTAACTTGCTATGAAGCACAGTTTATAATTTCTGCTTGTAAATTATTAAACAATTATTCCAAGGCTATGCCATTTAAGTAGATAATACATTTATAAGATGTTTTGTTTGTTTGTTTTCCAAATTTGCACAAACCTATACAAGGGCTATCTGTGCTAGCCATCCCTAATTTAGCAGGTTAAGACTAGAAGGAAGGCAGCTAGTCATCACCACCCACTGCCAACTCTTGGGCTACTCTTTCACCAAAGAACAGTGGGATTGACCATCACATTATAATGCCCTGACACCTGAAAGGGTAAGCATGTTTGGTGTGACGGAGATTGGAGTAGGAGTCCAGTGCCGTAACTACTGGGCCAAAAGTGTTTTGAACGTGAAATGTAAATATTTACACTTTTATCTGTCCATACATTAATCAAATTTAACAAACTTCCAAATGGTCTCTTAACTAATACAGTAAAGCACCAGAGGGAGTTGAAGGAAGAAAAATAATAAATGATGCACACATCATAGAAAAGTTTATTACTACCTCCAGTTCACGTTCATCAAAATAATGCAACCACTCCAGAGGTAGAACTTCATTGAATCCATCGAGAAAAGCTTTCGTTTGTTCCTCTTGTCCTCGAGAAAATCTCCAGTCCGTCATCATTCTATGGGCAAGGATAAGAAGAAATTAACAAGTTTATTAACAACCATTAGATAGTGAATGGGCATTAAAGCAATCCAGGCCTAACACCTATATTGTCATACATTTGCCTTCATTCAGCCAAGTTTGTGACCCAAGAGTTTTCATACTATAACTTCATGCAATGTTTCAAGCTTTTAGTAAATATTATAAAGCTCCTGTAGCCCAAATATTTCTGAATAAATAAATGGAGTAGAAATGTTGACTACTTCAAAGGCAAATATACTTTTAATGTAAGATTAAAAATACTATTTATTGAATGAATAATTCAGATTTTGTTTGCATAATCTCTAAAACCTCCTAAAATTTGGAGGTTTCATCAGTAAAACTATCCTTGAAACTGTATTCTTTACCCTAACTCTAAACAGGGTTGGTCAATTTGACCAACCTCATAACCATCCTAGATTTTTTTTTTGTAATAATTACTTCAAATAGAAGCAGAAAATAAATGTTTTTCTTAAATGTCATTGTTCTTTGAACCATGTCCAAATAATAATGCTGTTGCACAAATCATAAATTGCTGGATGACAATGCAGCTCACATTAAACCATCTTAGCTACTAGCAAGTGCAACTCGTTAAACATTATCATTAACTGGGTTTTTCCTTTTTTGTCATCTGTTAATGATACTTAACCGTAAAGTATTTATTTAATTAAATACTTCTTCCAAGAATAAAAGTAACAATAACCTCTAATTATCATGATAAGAACCATTAAATATTCATCCAAGCTCTGCACTGCGTTCTTGTGGAAAAAAAGTTTGAAGTGGAAGTGAAACAGACTATTTAATGTAGAGAACACAACAGGTAGGTGTGATTCTCTAGTTTATGGGTCATTAAATAAATAAAACTGAAGGCTGTAAAAGTTATTCTTCATCTGAGTAAACTATATTATAAATAGTAATTTACATTAAGCTCTTGAACAGGTGGTAAATAATTTAGAGTAAAAAAGTGGATAGTAAATATTCTTACATGGATTTTGTATATATCAATTTTTACGTTCTGATGTGAAGTTTGTCTGAATTTTAAAGGGTTATTTTTAAATACATTTTTCATAGCTTATTGGCAAATGGTATGAAACTATCATGAACAGTGAGTTTGGTTCACATATTCTATCACGTTTCAAATGAATATATAAACCACCAACGGTATGATACAGCATCACCAGATTACTGCAAAAGGCTAGTGTGTATATATTTTAATGTTGGAATACCTGACGTATTCGTCTTTGTTAACTTCATCTACACGGGTGTCAGCTCCACCTGGTTTTAACTCGTGTGACTGAATCTGGCCAAGGATCTCGAAGTCAACACAGTAGAAAAGCTCCAGTCCACACTCTTCGATGTTATTTTCTCTGCAAAAGATCAAAGCTCCAGATCTCATATCAAGTGTTTGGTCTGCTGAAGACAAATATATTGTGATAATAACTTGGTATTCTAAGAAAACTTTCTTAGAAGTGTTCATATCAAGTGTTCGGTCTGCTGAAGACAAATATATTGTGATAATAACTTGGTATTCTAAGAAAACTTTCTTACAAACAATATATTAAACTACAAACACAGGTGGTATTGATTCTGGTGTTTGTCAGAGATACACATTCTCTATATACGAGAACTGTCTAAAACATTCGAACACAGTTTCAAAGCACCAAACCAAATTTTCACTTACTTAATCCAAACCAATGAGTTATAAAACTCTGGGTCAACACTTTCTATGTCCTTCATGGTCAGCTTCTTTCCTAACATTCGTTTGTAAAAAGGTAACGTAAACCCAGTGTATATGAACTTTCCATGGAACAAGGCCTAAAATAAAAAAAACAATGAATTTTTAGTATGTCAACAGAGAAACATAGCTACATACTTTAAATTCAGGCTTAGGAGGATGTTGGTTAAGAACACACTAACTCAGCTAATCTTGTATTTCCTCAGTACACAGTTAAGTCAATGTTTACATAAACACAGACACGATTAGTGAATAAAAGAGTTTTTGTAGCAGTTGTAATCTGACTCAACACACTGCTGAAACATAACACATAACCAGAAGTCTAGTAACTAACAGTACCTCTCTATAAAACAAGATGTGTTACAATATCTAACTTGTGGACAAGTGATTTTGTATTAATATACATTGCAGTAGTTTTTCATATGCTTTATACCACATAACACTTACTGAAATTCATTAATAAAATCTGAAAACTAGACACGAATGAGGAATCTTAATTTTATCTCCTACCTTGGTCTCCTATAGTTACTGTGGTAATGTCTCTTTGTACAGTTAGACTTACCATTGCAATGAACCGACCTATAAATCGAAAGTAGAGCAAATGGTCAGGGTTGACGGAAGAAGCAGGGTTGATTTGTAAGTTGTAGTTGTTTTTACCAGCATACTCAAACAGACAGTACATAGGGTTGAGCACTTCGTGAGACAGAAGAAAAAACCATTCCCTGAAAATACAGAAATGTTGTGACATCTACTGCACTATCAACAAGGACTAATGGCATATCAGTGTTCTGAATGTTGACATTTCTATAATAACTGTCCTACTATATGTCATATACTTGAGGAATGTAGATATGTTTTACTACTTTACAATGTTTGTGGTATCACTCAACATCCACTTGGAATTTTCCGAGTCTTGGTACGAGAATCGTTTCATTTTTTAACCGTTAAATGGCAGCCATCATCACCTACAACATGTTTACTGTTTAAGGGTTAAACTAAACAATAATAAACTACAACAGCCACACACAATGTTAAGTTAATACTGCTTTAGTCATCAGGCTTCTTTGTGCAGTATTTAAGATATACAGTAATTCATAGGAGAGAAAATGAGCAAATGCAAGTAAGTGGTAAACTTATTATTAGTATAATACATTATTATGGAAAAAAACAAGTTCCACCAGCTGTAAGTTAATGAATTCAAACAAGTTCTGAAGCTTTCATTTGATCTTCTCATTAGTTATTTATATAACATTAATGTCAAAATTAAACATTTAGATACATTTTAAAACTTTACTTTGTCAAAACACTTTGTTCTTTTTTCATTTGTACAAGATCTTTTGAGTTTGACACAAATTAAACACTTGTAGTTAATGCAGAGTTTCTAATCCTTTCACTTTACTGAGATATAAACCACAAAGACAGACCAACAAGCTACAACCTTCTGTCACATCATCACAATAACCCTCACTGCTATTCAGTAACTTATAACCAATGAAAGCAAAATGTATTAAAATAACTAAACCAATAAACAGAGTCGATGATTTATATATGTAAAAACTGCACATTTGGGATTTGAATCCCAAAACTTTACTTTGTCAAAACACTTTGTTCTTTTTTCATTTGTACAAGATCTTTTGAGTTTGACACAAATTAAACACTTGTAGTTAATGCAGAGTTTCTAATCCTTTCACTTTACTGAGATATAAACCACAAAGACAGACCAACAAGCTACAACCTTCTGTCACATCATCACAATAACCCTCACTGCTATTCAGTAACTTATAACCAATGAAAGCAAAATGTATTAAAATAACTAAACCAATAAACAGAGTCGATGATTTATATATGTAAAAACTGCACATTTGGGATTTGAATCCGCTATTACGATTCGAACACCTACCGATTTAACCAGATGATAAATATAGAGCTCTCCTGTAATGAGTGATGTTGAGAAAACCCACTTATAGAGAAAAATATATAAGTAAAAATGGCTCGTTTGAGAAAATATTTTACGTAGAGGAGCGAACAATGTTTCGACCTTCTTTGGTCATCATCAGATTCACAAAGAAAGAAAGAGGTAACTGACTGGTAGCTGACAACATGTTTGAAAGGTGTTGTGTAACTGAGTGTAGGAATGTAGAGGGCATGCTTAGATGTTTGAATATATTTTTTAATATAGGTATAAAGGTGTTCCTTTGTATTGGTTTATCTTGGGCTTGAGTTGTTGTATAAGCATGGGCAACCCAGTATCACCAGTTCTAATCAATATTTTTATGACACAAGTTGAAACACAGCATTACATCCACCACTATACTGGTACAGATATGTAGACTACACGAATGCATGATTCACATCTGCAGAACACACACTTAATTTTTTCAATCACATTAACTCTATACATCCCAACATTAACTTCACATGTGAACAGGAAGAAAGCAATCAAATATCATTTCTTAACCTCAAAATTACAAGAACCGACACACAATTCAAAACAGAAATCCAACGAAATATCACCCATACTGGACTATACATTCCTTGGGACTCAGCACATGAAACAAAACAAAAACTCAATACACTAAGAAACCAAATAAACACAGTCATAAAACTATGCTCACCAGATAAAATTAAAGATGAATTAGACAAAATAAAACAATATTCCTTCAACATCAATAAGTTTCCTCCACAAACTGTTGAAAACATTATATGCACACACCTTGACATAAAGCAAAATCAACCAACAAAGGTAAATTTATCTCATGAATCAAAACATCACAAAACCATATACTGCTGTATACCATATATTCCCGACATCAGCAGAAAAATAACCAACATTTGGCAAAAACTAGTAACAAGATATGACATTCCAGTTAATACCAAATTTATTTAAAAACCAGGCACAAAACTGAGGTCTATACTACGTAAAAACTACACCAACATTATTTATAAAATACAATGTGATAACTGCCACAACTTCTATATTGGAGAAACGAGTAGAAAAATAGAAACCAAATTTAAAGAACACAAAAAGTCACCTTCACAGGTTTTTGAACACTGCAAGTCAAATAAACACAACATAACCACAGAAAACACCCAAATACTAAATAAAGAAACAAACATAAACAAACGCAAAATTAAAGAACCCTTGCTTATACAACAACTCAAGCCCAAAATAAACCAATACAAAGGAACACCTTTATACCTATATCAATAAATATATTCAAACATGTGGTCAGCTTCCGGTCAGTTACCTCTTCCCTTCTTTGTGAATCTGATGATGACCAAAGAAGGTCGAAACATTGTTCGCTCCTCTACGTAAAAATTTTCTCAACCCATACCAGCCATTTTTACATATATATTTTTTCTCTACAAGTGGGTTTCTCGACATCACAGAGTCAATGATTTCTTCCATGTGTTATTGCACCACAGCTGCAGCATGCTTTGGATCGCTCTAATACCACATGATGAATCCTTGTTTCTAAGAGAATGATATGATAAACATTTACATGCACTTGTCAACAGTCAGGTTGCCATTATTAGTTTTGTGTTTCAACACCCCACATTTGTTATGTTTCCCCAAGATCCCTCAATGTAGATGTATACCTTCTGTTACACCATGTTCCTCAATGTGGTTGGAGAAAGCTAATGTTGACTTCATGTGTCAAAAGCAACTACAAGTTGATGCCCATTCCAGTTTTTGCTAATGCGTACGTTACTGTTCTGAAGACGACATTGGCAAAATCTTTACTGGACAATCATGTTTCACCAGTTAGAAGCAGCCAAGAGACTGCACTGTCTTCAGTGTTCCCATACATCATTCACTGGAATATGAAAAATTGAAATGTTCAGTTGGAGTAACCTTCATCAGTGAAAAAAACTTGCTTTTATACAGTGATGATGCAGAGTATCCATTACAGAAACTAAGTACATTCACCACACTACTGCTGGGAATAGTAGGTTTACAGACATTACTGGTGTGGCACCAAAATTGGTTGACAAGCTCATTAGCACGAAGGTATCCACAATAGTAATTACACTATGGTTTTGGATTAAGCATATCGTTACAAAATATCAGGTTTTCAAATTAAGTATTACAATATTGTGCAGATTTTCTCAGAAGGCTGACATGCAACATGAAAGTTAATTTTCATTTTAAGATTAAAACTACTTCAATGTGCGATAAAATTTCAAAAGTACACGTGAAATATTTCTAACATTCTATTTTTACTATTAAATTGAAACATGTTCGATAGATTTGGTTGAACTTTCAGCCACTGCTCGCTAAAATAGAAGTTACAATGACACGGCACATGTACTCATTAACTTTTCCAAAAATATAAAACTGACCTGTCTTGTGTAAAATACATCTTATACGTGTATTCATTATTACCATTAACAACTGAGATTTTTTATTTAAAACACAGAACAACAAAATAAAGCAAACATCTCTTTCAGTTACAACCTTTGAATTCAGTTGTTGCTTGCTAAGCCTTAAGCAATTTCACATGGGAAGGATGTGGAACAAAACTTTTTCTTGGTTTTATACACACACATACATACACATTTGAATAAGGAAAAAAATAACTTACTATATTGATACCACAGAAATCCATTAAAATTAATCAGATTAAGTAACAAAGTTGTGTGTGGCGAATAACAAAAATGAAATTTTTGATTGGTTATTCGTGTGTCATATAAAATTTAGTGTATTTCCAAATATTGAAGAAGGTGAGCAGTAGGAACCACTGTGTTTGATTCAGTACCTGAGCCATATCCTATTTTATATTCTAGTTTGTTAATGTTGGTAATTTGAATTTATAATCTGTACATAAATAGTGACTTAGTAAATGTGAACCAGTGCTGCATTTATCATACCATGTGACACAAAAATAGCTGTTTAGGCATGTTTAATATTAAATCATAATCTACAGTTTCATTCCAAAGCTATTGACATGAATTCCATGTCAATAAGTTAAAGTTTTGAATGCGATAACAGGGCCTCAGACTCATCACAAGACGGAAGGAGGGAACAATCCCCTATTATACCAATAAAGTTTGTGTACAAAAAATTTCATAACCTGGTCACATGTAATACACTCTCCCTAAAAACGTAGTTCCTAATACCTGAATGCTATACATCTTACATGCTGTAACAAACATTCTGAGGAATTTTTCTTATGAAAATTGTGTGATAATGTTGTATTACCAACTAAATTTATGAAATAAGTGATTTATTGAATAACAGTTTCTTACAGGACATTCTACTGTCTATGTTCTTCCATGCACCTGTGTCTAAGCTTGCTTTATATCTTTAAACTGCACGTGAAACATGTTCAGCCATAATGCAAGATTAAAATCTCCACGGAGGAAACATTAAGCTATCAGAACTCTGTCGATACAATTCTGCAACTTTTTTAAGAAACAGTAAATATGTTGGATGATAGGTGTCGTATTACACCACAGTACAATGATTACAGTTTTGTTACACAGTGTTGTAGTATTGATACAGGTTTCTAGTTGGAGACCTCACCTTGCAATGCCACCATAGTCCAGACCTTCTTCTCCACGAAATGTTATAAAAAGTCGTCTTCTGAGCTCGTGTGGTGGAACTCTCATAATCTAAAGAAAACTAAACCTGTTCCTTACCTACAATTTTCTGATTTCATATACCAAATACAAAAAAGTTTGTTTATAGTACAAATATTGTTTTTACTGATAAATGTACAAAATTAGCAGTTTTGAAACTGAGACTGACTCTTACCAACGAATATTATAATAACTTTTCCACTGTCAAGAGTGACTTCTCCATCTGATGTTAAACTAGTTTGTTGTTCATTAGTAACTGACCTAGCTTCTATAGTGTTTAAATGAATACATCCAAAACAATTTCTAATGAATTTTTTTCTATAAAACAACAGTCTACAGGTATGAATAACTGTATTGTCTTTTAATTTTAAAGCATATTCGTACAAATTCATTCATAGTTGGATTAAAGTCATCCTTTCAGATTCCAACCCTCAACTGTTTTTGTATTTCTACTATAAAGAAACTAATAAATTTTAACCTCTTGCTTATGACAAGGTATACATCATGTGTCTGCCATTTCTGTCTGCAGGGAACATATAGTCATATATAGTTTGAACGGTCTTAATTCAACAAAATTCAAAGTCTTCGATATTTTCTCTGGTTTCTGGAAATACAAAATGTAAACCAAAGAAAGAATACAATTATATTTTAATTAAAAACATTTCACACCAAAAGACTTACCTGACTGAAAGAATCTTCAAATATATTGTTTCTTGATACAGTTATTTTTATGTGGCTTGACAGAGCATTACACTGAAACAGACAGAATACAATATTACACACACATTCCGTTTCTTGATTTATAAATATGGAAAAATTCAAATGTCTCTGAAGGCAATCAAACCACAAGTTGTTGGATCACAGAACAATTAACATATTAAATTGGAATGTATCAAACATGAAACAAAAATACACAAATCTGGAAAAAAATGTTACATGAAATTTAAATTTTTAATGTCTTTACCTTCTGGTAAGTACAGAATGAAATATCTGTTTTTGATTTCTAACGTATCAACATCATTCCAAGCATCTGTTCAATTGACAAAGATATGGAAATTTACACTCACATGACACAGGTAACGAAACTGGGTAAGTTTCCATTTGAAATTCCTCTCATAAGCTACGGGCACACCGTAAGCTCCTTTAGGTCTGAAAATAAGTAAACAGAAAATTAGAATAAGCCACATTTTCTGAAAAACCAATTACTATAAAGATACGTTTCATATGTCTTCCATCAACCACGTTGTTTAAATATTCATTCAACAAATTTCATTTATATCCATGACCCGTATCTTGGAAACCATTTAAACAGAACTATACGTACTGTATTTTTTCAATCGGTTAAAACAAAATTGCCCGGTATGACATTGCAAATGAACAGTATAAAAGACAAGAGATACAGCTTTTGATTGTATTGTTTAACTTATAACATTTTTGCCTCGTGTGTCTGTTATTTCTACACAGTAGATGACAGTTGCTTCACGAGGGCCACGAGTGATCGAAACATTGTAATTAAGTCACATAAACAATCCACTTAAACACTATATCTCTAAACCTATATTTAAAGCATACAGTGGATTTCCTTTTCTCGCAACAAGTAAATAACTTGTGGGTCAAATAAATATCTGTAATATGCAAAGTGAAAAGTATTTTTTCCACTACATACATTTGTAGTAAACGTGCTACTTAGTGGTCATCAAACTTCTCTATATTATACGATTAGAATACTTCTCATGTTTTTAATGATTATGGTAATTTATATGCATTTCTATCACTGAAATTTAGAAATAAAACAACTTAAACAACCAGTAATAAAACATTTGTGTGTTCCCGGCAATCACCTAAAATAAAAATGTTTTATTTTTTGATAATTCTGTCTCTTCTTAAGAAAACCTATATTTTCAATTGTCCACAAGGTTGGGTTTCATTTGTCCAGAAGAGTGGGTTTCAATCGTCTACAAAAGTGAGTTTCAATTGCCTATAAGGGTGAGTTTTCATTAACTACATGTGATTCATACCCTTTGCCTCCTTTGGCAGATCGGGGATCTTGGAATGTAGTGGTCTTCATATTGTGGTCCACAAAGTACCTGGTGCCACCTGGTGTGTATTTTATCTCCCAGCCAGGAGGAAGTGGATCTTCTAATCTGAATCATAAGTATTGTCTTTATATATTTGCTCCCATATGTAATAACAGTGCAAAATAATCAGTGTAATTTTCACGCACGTTTACTGGAAATAAACTAAGCTTTTGGTGGCAACATAGAATGATGAAAGGGAGAGTTAGATTGCAAACCTTTTGAAAAAATGCTAAGATAAATAAATTAATGTATGGTAAAACACTATACTTTTAATGTCATGGTTACAGTTTGTCCCACACCTGGCTTGTCACAGTAAGTTAAAGTTCAAACTGTATAGGGAGAGGAAAGCACTGAAAAAGATATTTTTAGTAAGTAGTTGCTAAACACATTTTAAGCAAGTTATTGTCACTTGGTGACATACAGTGACATGAAAGATTAGAGGAACATCCCTGTAATCCTGACATGTTCCTATAAAGTACAATTCGTATACAGTGGAACTCCTCTAAAGCAGCCACCTTTGGGACTGAGACAAACTGGCCTGATTAGAGGGGTTCCACTGTACATAATTAGGGATTATGTAAACACAAAAAGGACTGTGATAGAATGACCGCTTTCAAGGGGTGGCCGCTAAGAGGGGTTCCAGTGTAATTTAAAGTGTAAAAAGCATTAAAACAAGGAAATTACTGAAATTCTTATTTCAACCACGACTAGTATATGTCAAATGATTGATCTAAGCAGCACGTAGACACATACGATATTTTAAAACTTTCTAAAGATGTACAATCTAAATATAAAGCAATGCTACATTCTCATCAACTACTGCCTTTATCTCTGTATCGGTCATTGTCCACAGAAATCAGGTTTTCATGTTCTGAACTTTTAAAAAATGTCATCCAATAAAACTCACGTGGTGCATTACTCCCACTGAAATGACAAAACAATAATAGCTAATACCTGAGACATTGTCAAGATCAAATCTTTATATGGTAGTGGTTATAGTTTAAGAAAATATATTACAAGATCTGTCTGCTGTTCTCCACATACAGATACTCAAGTTCTACAATATATATATATATATATATTATAAGATCTGTCTGCTGTTCTCCACATACAGATACTCAAGTTCTACAATATATATATATATATATACAAGATCTGTCTGCTGTTCTCCACATACAGATACTCAAGTTCTACAATATATATATATATATATATATATATATATATTACAAGATCTCTCTGCTGTTCTCCACATACAGATACTCAAGTTCTACAATTCAGACAAATGATGCCAAGCTCCAATAATAAAGAGAGGAAAACTTTGCTGATGTCATCACATGGATAAAGTGAAACTAAGAATATCGCAATGAGGAAATGTAGCACTAATGAACCTCTTGACAAATGAACGTGTATCCAGGTCTGTGGAACAGTAGTACAAGATGTTATATAGCACTAATGAACCTCTTGGTAAATGAACGTGTATCCAGGTCTGTGGAACAGTAGCACAACATGTTATATAGCACTAATGAACCCCTCTTTGCAAATGAACGTGTATCCAGGTCTGTGGAACAGTAGTACAAGATATTATATAGCACTAATGAACCTCTTGGTAAATGAACGTGTATCCAGGTCTGTGGAACAGTAGCACAACATGTTATATAGCACTAATGAACCCCTCTTTGCAAATGAACGTGTATCCAGGTCTGTGGAACAGTAGCACAAGATGTTATGTAGCACTAATGAACCTCTTGACAAATGAATGTGTATCCAGATCTGTGGAACAGTAGTACAAGATATTATATAGCACTAATGAACCTCTTGGTAAATGAACGTGTATCCAGGTCTGTGGAACAGTAGCACAACATGTTGATCTCTCTTTGCTGTTCTCCATAGCACTAATGAACCCCTCTTTGCAAATGAACGTGTATCCAGGTCTGTGGAACAGTAGCACAAGATGTTATGTAGCACTAATGAACCTCTTGTCAAATGAATGTGTATCCAGGTCTGTGGAACAGTAGTACAAGATATTATATAGCACTAATGAACCTCTTGGTAAATGAACGTGTATCCAGGTCTGTGGAACAGTAGCACAAGATGTTATGTAGCACTAATGAACCTCTTGACAAATGAACGTGTATCCAGATCTGTGGAACAGTGGTACAAGATGTTATGTAGCACTAATGAACCTCTTGACAAATGAACGTGTATCCAGATCTGTGGAACAGTGGTACAAGATATTATATAGCACTAATGAACCTCTTGACAAATGAACATGTATCCAGGTCTGTGGAACAGTGGTACAAGATATTATATAGCACTAATGAACCTCTTGACAAATGAATGTGTATCCAGGTCTGTGGAACAGTAGTACAAGATGTTATGTAGCACTAATGAACCTCTTGACAAATGAACGTGTATCCAGATCTGTGGAACAGTGGTACAAGATGTTATGTAGCACTAATGAACCTCTTGACAAATGAACGTGTATCCAGATCTGTGGAACAGTGGTACAAGATGTTATGTAGCACTAATGAACCTCTTGACAAATGAACATGTATCCAGGTCTGTGGAACAGTGGTACAAGATATTATATAGCACTAATGAACCTCTTGACAAATGAATGTGTATCCAGATCTGTGGAACAGTAGTACAAGATGTTATGTAGCACTAATGAACCTCTTGACAAATGAACATGTATCCAGATCTGTGGAACAGTAGTACAAGATGTTATGTAGCACTAATGAACCTCTTGACAAATGAACGTGTATCCAGGTCTGTGGAACAGTAGTACAAGATATTATATAGCACTAATGAACCTCTTGACAAATGAACGTGTATCCAGATCTGTGGAACAGTGGTACAAAATGTTATGTAGCACTAATGAACCTCTTGACAAATGAACGTGTATCCAGGTCTGTGGAACAGTGGTACAAGATGTTATATAGCGCTAATGAACCTCTTGACAAATGAATGTGTATCCAGATCTGTGGAACAGTGGTACAAGATGTTATGTAGCACTAATGAACCTCTTGACAAATGAACGTGTATCCAGGTCTGTGGAACAGTAGTACAAGATGTTATGTAGCACTAATGAACCTCTTGACAAATGAACGTGTATCCAGATCTGTGGAACAGTGGTACAAGATGTTATGTAGCACTAATGAACCTCTTGACAAATGAACGTGTATCCAGATCTGTGGAACAGTAGTACAAGATGTTATGTAGCACTAATGAACCTCTTGACAAATGAACATGTATCCAGGTCTGTGGAACAGTGGTACAAGATGTTATGTAGCACTAATGAACCTCTTGACAAATGAACGTGTATCCAGATCTGTGGAACAGTAGTACAAGATGTTATGTAGCACTAATGAACCTCTTGACAAATGAACATGTATCCAGGTCTGTGGAACAGTGGTACAAGATGTTATGTAGCACTAATGAACCTCTTGACAAATGAACGTGTATCCAGGTCTGTGGAACAGTAGTACAAGATATTATATAGCGCTAATGAACCTCTTGACAAATGAACGTGTATCCAGATCTGTGGAACAGTGGTACAAAATGTTATGTAGCACTAATGAACCTCTTGACAAATGAACGTGTATCCAGGTCTGTGGAACAGTAGTACAAGATATTATATAGCGCTAATGAACCTCTTGACAAATGAATGTGTATCCAGATCTGTGGAACAGTGGTACAAGATGTTATGTAGCACTAATGAACCTCTTGACAAATGAATGTGTATCCAGATCTGTGGAACAGTGGTACAAGATGTTATGTAGCACTAATGAACCTCTTGACAAATGAACGTGTATCCAGGTCTGTGGAACAGTAGTACAAGATGTTATGTTGCACTAATGAACCTCTTGACAAATGAACGTGTATCCAGATCTGTGGAACAGTGGTACAAGATGTTATGTAGCACTAATGAACCTCTTGACAAATGAACGTGTATCCAGATCTGTGGAACAGTAGTACAAGATGTTATGTAGCACTAATGAACCTCTTGACAAATGAACATGTATCCAGGTCTGTGGAACAGTGGTACAAGATGTTATGTAGCACTAATGAACCTCTTGACAAATGAACGTGTATCCAGGTCTGTGGAACAGTAGTACAAGATGTTATGTAGCACTAATGAACCCCTCTTGGCAAATGAACGTGTATCCGGGTCTGTGGAACAGTAATCAAGATGTTATGTAGCACTAATGAACCTCTTGGCAAATGAACGTGTATCCAGGTCTGTGGAACAGTGGTACAAGATGTTATAGACAGACAAGTCTAAATTTACACAGTTTGTTTCTGATAAGTAAACTATACGTTAAAGAAGTGTCTCGTGCTCACATGTGCAGGATGCTCTGTGATGATTTTAGATGTAATTTCTGTGTATAACGTGGGCTGTATTCACATGTCAGCATAAATACCGCAGTATACTGGTTTGTTGTGTTACACCCTCTAGAGAGAAGCTGATTTGATCAAATTTTGTATTTCCAGAAGGTAATGATTCCAAAACAAACTCCCAAGATACGATCAATTTCTTTGGCAAAGAAAGAAAGCGAGGAAGATCTCTAGAATATGGAATAAAGTCCAGACCTCAAAAATCCATAAAACAAATATGGGATTTGCTGGAATTAAAACTTGACAAAAATATCAACAGCACGTAAACACCCTCTGAGCCTGCTTTCAATGAAGATAATGTCAAAATGATATAACCAATGGGCACAGTAAAATTACAGTTCTTGTTCCTTGAAAGGTTAATTTACAATAATTCAAGTAATGATATAAACAGTGGGCACAGTAAAATTACAGTTCTTGTTCCTTGAAAAGTTAATTTACAATAATTCAAGTAATTTTCTACAGTAATTTAATTACTACTTCACGTGTAAAGCTTATAAAATAACGTCTGTTAAAGTCTCGTCAGTTTTGCACACTAATCTGTGTTAACATGGATTTTCAAAATCACAAATATTGTGCTATTTTTTGTTACTTCCATTAAGTCTATTCACTGATGGTCACAAAGTTACTCATCACTTGTTATAGAAACATTAGAAGGTAAAAAAATAACTCATTTGAAATCATATTTTGATTGTTTTTTTGTTAAATACACTGTTATGGAAACAGATGAGTAAATGATAAACAAACGTTTCATTTACGTGGGCAACGAACCAATCTTTTTCATATTTTCTTTCAAACAAAATCCTTTTAATACTGAGGATGGCTCATGATTTAAAAAGTGACTTCATCATAAAATATTAACTTGTTTGTTTATAATCTTCATAAAACAAAAACAAAAGGCGTCTTTACCCTTGAGTTCGAGGATCTTCCCACTGGGTTGTTTTATTTTTGTGGTTGACAAAATACATTCTTCCATTGGGATCCACACGTTTTTCTAAAAATTAGTGTATTAATGTTAGAAGGTACTTGTCTACAATTGTATGCAACATATTTATGACAACGGAAGATAAAAAGTATGGTTCACAAGTTAATACACGCCTCAACGAACAACGGCTAATCCATTCTATGCCACTTGCTGGTAACACAGTATGTACTTATTTGAATGAAGTTCAATAAAACATCCAATATTAAACAATTCAAGGTATTCACTGCTGTCATTAACCTATTTTAGCAGTACGTGAAGTTGCAACATTTTCCTTACTAAACAACAAAGGTAACTGGACTTTGTTTATGTAAAAACTGTGCATAATCACACTAAATTAAAAATTTTTACACTAAGAAGATAAAAATTAGTGAGATGTTAGCATACCACAGGGTACAACATTTAGAAATAAATAACTATTAGTTATCCCTAATTTTTAAAGTTAAGACTAAAGTGAACTAGTCAGTCGATTCTGCTCACTTCTGGACTATTCTTGATATGCTAAATGAAAAATGGAAGTTGCAAAATTTAAGTTGAAAATATCTCAAAACTGTTCATTTAAAGCTACACTGCTTGCCACAAAAGTTTCAGCTGTAACAGTGATGTCACATTTATCCAAACATTCTTACAACATGTGTTACATGCTCTTAGAGAGAAAGTAAACAACACATGTTCTTCTGCACAGCAAAAAATGTCTAATTTTGAAATAAGTCCGTATTGATGTGTGCGTGTATTTTCTTATAGCAAAGTCACAATTGGCTATCCACCAAGGGGGAATCGAATCCCTGGTTTCAACAGCATAACTCCGTAGACTTACCCCCGTACTAGTGGGGACATCTGAATTAATCATGTAATGATTATACAGCACACACACATTTTATATATATATATAGAAATGTCTTTAAATCTAGTTGTTATAGGATTGAAAAATAAAAGCAAAGAATTCCGACTTCTTTGATATCTTTCACTATTCATAATTCATAAAATATCAGGAAAATCTTGGACTGATGTCAAATAGTCCTAACTTTTTAACTCTGTCAACATGTGCTCAGTCTAACTGACTGACCAGGCAATCTCTTTGTACTTGTTTAAAGTTTTCATAGTGTCAATTCTAATGTTTAATATATTTTCACAAAATTTGGCAGACTTTCAGTAAACACTACAAGTTTTTTCATTTAAAAACTTGTATTTTTAATAAACAAAATAAAGATTTATCCATCAATAGTGATAACAAATTGAACTTCATGTTAAGAATGAAAATACTTTTAATCACAAATTTCATTTGTGTAACTACATATCAAGCATTTGTTTTCAGTAAACCATATTATCTTTTGTTTCCTCTACTGTGATGCTATTAAAACAAAAATTGAAATAAATCTAAATGAACCTTTCCTTCTTTCTAATATGACTTCAATTAATGTGAAACTAACAACAGTATACATGTATTTATAGGCCCGGCATGGCCAGGTGGGTTAAGGCATTCGACTAGTAATCTTAGGGTCACGGGTTTGAATCCCCGTCGTATCAAACATGCCCGCCCTTTCAGCCATGGGAGCATTATAAAGTGATGGTCGATCCCACTATTCGTTGGTAAGAGAGTAGTCAAAGAGTTGGCGTGGGTGGTGATGACAAGCTGCCTTCCTTCTTGTCTTAAATTGCTAAATTAGGGATGGCTAGCACAGATAGCCCTCATGTCGCTCTGCTCAAAATTAAAAAAAAAAAAAAATATTTATTGACCTTTGAACCACATCTAACTGCCACTACTCATGCCATTATAAAATGTAATCACTTGTGGAATGTGAAACTCATGTTACACCACTGAATTACGCAAGCTGCTTGCATGCCTTATGAAACATTATTATTATTAATGTATCCTAATCTTAACTAACCCAGAGAGAGATCTCTCTTATTACATCTTAACTAAGTACTTTTATAATAATAAATAAAGAACAAACGTGAAAAACTAAACACAAACTAAACTTACTTGGTTCTTTATTAGGTTTTGAGGTTGACTTGTAACACTAATTTTTTCAAACTAATTTATTAAATAATGCACCAAAGAACACTGAATAATAATACACGTAAAACAGACGATTTTTGCTCCTTTTAAACTATGAGTGCATGTGTGTTTTTTTCTTATAGCGAAGCCACATTGGACTATCTGCTGAGCCCACCGAGGGGAATCGAACCCCTGATTTTAGTGTTGTAAATACATTTTAAGTATGAAACACTAGTCGTTACCAAGTCATCCAAGCTAGTTATTCACTCCTGTAGCAATAAAGCTTTTGCAAACAGAGACAATGGCACTTCTCTATTGAGAAAACAACGTAATATAATATGTCACTCGATATTCGAAAACCTTTACGTTCTATCAGTTCTACAGTAAAAGTGAACTAAGTATTAACAAGTCATCAAAGAGAGGATGAGGCAAGAGGGATCTAATTTCCTATATGAAAGCCATAAAAATTATGGTTTGATCATGAGTAATGTGCATTAAATTTTGTACTTACTGGAGGGCTAATGAATAAACTACAGAAGAGAGGATGCCAAGAAAAAATATGTCACATCAGGTAAAATTCAGGATTTTTTACAATATTGCCATCTTAAAAGTAAGAACATAAAACTTGTATACTATTAAGATATGGGTTATTAATTACTATTTTGCACTATACTAATTGGCATAACATAAACAAAATACAAGTCACTAAAACATCACGACATACACAGACTAGAGAATATACTTACCCCAACCTTCAGGTAACGGTCCAAGAGGATCGTTATCTTCTACATGAACAGGTGTCTGTGACAGAAAAAAGATAGAAGACCTGAACTATTACATCATAATTACAGAGCAATACAAGACTTTTAAAACTTGGTAATCTCTCTAACTTATCACGACTACATGTTTATTTAAACTTAAAACAAAACTACAAATGATTAATTAGCCAAGAACACATCTTTAAAATTGCATACACTATACATAATCTAAACTTCTGAAACCTCAATAACTGAATAATATCTGCCCACCCCCCCATATAGTAATGTTCCCCTTTTTAGGCATGCATATTTTTGATGCTTGTTTCAATCGTAAGTAAAAGATTACATGTACAATCAACAAGATTTGGTGAACAGCTGTATTATTTCATATCTCACTGTATTCATCATGTGTAGCCATCCCTTACTTTGAACATCTGCTGACTAGAGGGAGGGAAGGCAGCCACTCGCTCATCAGCACCTACTGCCTCACGACTGCCTATCAACTTTACAATCATACCCACAGCTCAACGGGTGAAGTGTGCTCAATTACACATGGCAAGCTCATGTTTTAGATTTTACAGTTCTGTACATCTAGCATGTTTTATTTACGAGAATTTCCATCATGTATAATGTAATGTATTTTTCATATTACTTGAAATAATTAGTAAATTTTTTGCTTGAGATAGTGTGTGTAATAAAATATATTTAAAATCTCAAATGGTTCTACTTGCTTCTGATGGTCATGTTTTTCTTCTCATGAAAACACTATAGATACCAGGAACCAAAAGTAAAAATACAGATAATAACTTTTACCTTTCATCAAAAAATGTTTAACAAAAAAATAACAATGTTAAGCTACTAAATAAATTTTATAAAACTCAGTTCCATACAACAGAAATTTTGTTGACATATGACAACAGAGCCAAAGATGTTGTTCACAGCCCTGTTTAGTGTAAGTTTGACAAATGTTTTAAACTTTTAGCAATGATACCAAATCTGCGGATGTTTAATCACAAATGTGATAACAACTGATAAAAAAAACGTTTTGTTTATAGAGTTCGAGCTTTTCAGAATAACTTGATCGATATTCAACAAAATATGAAAAGTTTTACAAACATTATTATTACCAAAGTTATAATAACACAATCATTAGTTTACTCAGCTATGGGCCTGGCCTGGCCAGGTGGTTAGGGTGCTCGACTTGTAATCCGAGGGTTGCTGGTTCTAATCTCCATTACGCCAAACATTCTCACCCTTTCAGCCATGGGGGCATTATAATGTGAAGTTCAATCTCACTATTTGTTGGTAAAAGAGTAGGCCAAAAGTTGGCGGTGGATGGTGATGACTAGCTGCCTTCCCTCTATTATTACACTGCTAAATTAGGGACGGCTAGCGCAGACAGTCCTCGTGTAGCTTTGACCAAAATTCAAAAACAAAAACAAATATTTAGTTGCAAAGCAAAGTGGCAAATGGAAAGATAAAACAATGTTAAATGTGAAAATATGAACTTTGCTACTGTCGATATTTACATGGTAGAGAAATCTTTGCTGGCACTGCTGCATAGCTTGGGCTTGATGAGATTGCCACTGCTCATAGTTACGGACACTTTCAAGGGTAGGTCTCTGCCAGGTTGTTGTCCGGGTATTGTGGTCAACATAATATGTTCGGCCTCTGTGGTCTCTCCTCATCTCCCAACTATTAAAGAAGAACATTTTAAGTAGAAATAAACCAGGAAATCATACATAACATGAGACATAAAATGATACTGGTTATTTGATTATTGTAATATACCATCTCTACCTCAAGAAGATAAAATACTAAATTACAGATTTTATTCCGAGAGCTATTTGAATAAAAAAGTGCAAATTTGTTACACTGTAAGTTCGATTATTTCCAGTGATGTGAAAAAACATTTTATTACTCAGTGAAAATTTGAACATTACTCAACATTGGCAATTGTTGATGCAAGTGGAAAACCTCTAGTGGATCTTCCTTGACACACTTCAATGATGACAGAATCTCTAATGAACTTGAAATAATTTGTTTCTGTACACTACAAATAACAGTACTGCCACTTCAAGAACCGTCCTTGTTGTCAATTTTAATACTTTTTAAATATATAATCATAATTTTCCTTCCCATACTTTTCAGTGTTGTCTTGGATGAATTCTAGACTACAAGAGGTGGAACAGAAGTTTTGAACAATGATAATTTATCTCATGTCTGAAAGGACTCACTAGAATATTCCCTCAGGAATGAAGGTTATCCACATGATGACGAGAAACCCACTTGAAATCAAAATGCATCTCAGAATGACTGGTATGGGTATTAACACTTTTACCAATGAGGAAAGAACAATATTTCGAACTTTCTATGTCATCTCTAGGTTCTTAAGATGACCTAGGAAGATCGAAACATTGTTCTCTCCTTCTCAGTAAAAGTGTTAATACCCATACCAGTCGTTCTGAGATACAATGAAGGCTATCGTTTATAAAATCAAGAAATAAAGTTGCAAATGAAAATTACATGAACAATACCATATGAAACTATACAGTAGGTGCACTAGGTATAATACACTATGAATTACAATTTTTTTTTTATAAATACACACTGAGTATTGGACTACTGAATGATATATCTGAAGTGACTCATATCAAAAGTTTGAGAATTTTCTTGGTGATTGTAAACATTTTGGTTTTAATTTAGTGAACAAAAATTTGTTGTTGTTTAAAATCAACTATTAAGATTAACAGTTTTTTTAACTCATAATTCCAAAGATTCAATAAGTCCTGCCTTCTCTATTTCACCTCCTAAGATCAGAGCAAATAACTAAGGAGGATTAACCTGAAACAATTCAATTTAAAAAATAAAGAATATTTACCCCGTGGGTAGAGGCTGGGGCCTTTCCCACGTTGTGCTTCGTGTATTATGGTCCACGTAATACTTACGCCCATACTGATCAAATCTTACTTCCCAACTGAAAACGAAAACGTTTGAAACTGGTAAAAATAGTCTTACAATTGTATACTGAGATGTAAAAATATGTTTTCTGATTAAAAACAAAACAAAAAACTTTTCCCTGTATGAGAAATACATTTAACAATAATATTAGGTACAAACCAAACAACAGTGTTAGACATAACTAATTTTTAATAAACTTATAACTTAAAGATAATTACTGTAAATAGTTCTGTGATTACAAGATATGATATTAGAAATATATAAAAACAATGGAATTACTTAAAAACGTTTCAACTTTGTGTTGTTTTTTAAACAGTCAATGATGATGTTGAAAGACAGAGTTCTACTACTTCCTACATCGGTGCTGTTGTTCAAATAAATGACAAGTTTACCCTGATGGCAAAGGATCTTCACCTCCACCAGCTGCTGTTGCCTGACCGTGGTTTTCATGCTGGCCAGTCTGACTGTCGGGTTGAGAGTTTGTAGCACTGAATGAAGAGCTTTCACTTCTTGACATACTTAAAGCTGTCACAGCTGTGGTACTGGGTGGTGAAGTAACAAGGTTAGAATATAAAGGGGAACTACCAACAGAAGGAAGAGACCTTAAAGGATTACATACAGTCCCTGAATGTAGTCCACTGTAAGGTGTCTGTAGAAACCCTGTGTTACTGATCGTGACACCAGTAGGAACTTGAGGACCAGGAACAGCCATAGCTTCTACATCTGTGTGAGAATACACATTCATAACAAATAAACTAAAGAGAATGTTTATGTATCATTTTATTTTACTTTTAACACTTTCAGTATGGGCTAGGTGCATGGCACCTAATATGTAACCATGAGATTAACCTTTGATATCTCCTATCCTTATGAAATTTTGAAGACTATCAACAGACATCACAAATCTTTTGTACACAAAAAAATCAGGTCTTTTAATGAGGGATTTTTAATAAAAAATTTTCTGTGAATACACAGAACCAATCTCTGAAAATGTTGACTACTCTAAGTGCAAAGATATTTTCATGTTAAGACTGAAAATTGTCAAATTTTATTTACATAATTTCTAGAACCTGCTATATAATTATTAGACGATTTTTTTTCTTCAGAAAAACATAATACTTTATCTGTCATTTTGATATTTGAACCATGTCTAACTAATAATCTCACCACACAAGTTGTAAATTACTTGACAAACATGCAGGTTGTGTTACTGTATTAAATTACATAAGCATGAGCTGCTTTCAAGCATACCTCATGAAGAATTTTTCCCTGTTCATTATCTTACCTATAGGTTTATAATTTTGGAAGTTTAATAACTTCTATAATAATATATATAATATTATTCATGTTCACAAACGGATACTAAGGTAGCAATGACAGTATGAATACTATGAGAATGAAAGATCCAGTCACAGTAGTGATAGTAACATTGCCATCTTGGTATCCAATATATATAGTACTCACTTGGTTTTTTTGCTGTCGACTATCAATGAAATCTAACCCTACTAATATAATTTAATATAACAGTACTAATATACTAAATTTTTAACTAAGACAACTTATGTCGTGAATACTTGTATAATGGTTTAATATATTTACAGGCAATATGTTCATATGAATAATATAATGTACCAACAAGAGCTTATTTGATTCTTCAGCTATCTTTGTACACCTGACTTTAAGTAAAAATAAAAATTCAAATCCACTTGTGTTTCTCAACATTCATCAATTCCCTTCTCAGCAGAAGTTAGGAGATCTTTCCCTGGAACCATCCTTACAGCCTTCCTCTGAAACCTTTCCAATAAATCAGTATCCTTCATTTGATAAGGAGACAAAAGTTGAACACAATACCCCAAGTGAGGGATAGCTTGTGATTTATAGTAGGAGAAATTACCTGGTTTGCCTTGTAATCACAACATGTATTTAAAGACTTTACATTTTAAAGTTCTGTTAGATCAAGTTTTGAAAATTTTAGTTTCATATTTATTCAACCCTTTGAGTCAAGAAAAATATTATATTATTACTTCAACCACAGTACGTTCTCTACATCCACTGCCGATGATGTCAACCATTATCAGTTCTTTACATCCAATGCAGATGATGCCAACCACAGTACGTTCTTATATTCAATGCTCATGATGCCAACCACAGTACGTTCTCCACATCCAATGCCGATGATGCCAACCACAGTATGTTTTCCATATCCAATGCTGATGATGCCAACCACAGTACGTTCTCCACATCCAATGAAGATGATGCCAACCACAGTATGTTCTCCACATCCAATGCCGACGATGCCAACCACAGTACATTCTTATATTCAATGCTCATGATGCCAACCACAGTATGTTCTCATATCCAATGCCAATGATGCCAACCACAGTACGTTCTCCACATCCAATGCAGATGATGCCAACCACAGTACGTTCTCCACATCCAATGCAGATGATGCCAATCACAGTACGTTCTCCACATCCAATGCAGATGATGCCAACCACAGTACGTTCTCCACATCCAATGCCGATGATGCCAACCACAGTACGTTCTCCACATCCAGTGCCGATGATGCCAACCACAGTACATTCTTATATTCAATGCTCATGATGCCAACCACAGTATGTTCTCATATCCAATGCTCATGATGTCAACCACAGTATGTTCTCATATCCAATGCCAATGATGCCAACCACAGTATGTTCTCCACATTCAATGCTGTTGATGTGTTTTGCTCAATACCAAGTTTGTCAGGTCAGCTGGTACTCAACAAACACAGAAGTGGTCATAACACTATTGAATATATAAGCCAGTTGTTACAACAACAATTATTATGGTGCGAATGCCAAGTAGGCAAAGCATTGTCATAATTGAGCTTACTTGTCACAAATAACATTGATATTAGGCCTATTGTTTTCTATTAGCTTTACTGCCAGCAAACACAACTTTTCTACTACTGCAAAAAGACCCTTCTATCTAATTAAACTACTGAGTGAATTCCTGTTTATATTATGATAACACACACTATAATTAACTATTCCCAGACCAGTATCTTGTGTTTTTAAGATGCAAACAACATTGTGAAGTTTTAAAAATTTTTGTTTGGTAGAGTAGAAATATTTTCACTTCCTGTCTGTATGGATAAAAACTTGTCAACACTGGAAAACTCAGTTGCAAATTCATGGTTTTTCTGCACACTTGTTGCTTATTTCAAACTCATATTGTATGAAAGCAGTGAATTTATGAAGTTTGTGGTGTCAAAAACTATACATTAACACACTGTATTTTAAGACTTTTGAGCTAATAAGACCACAGATATTTTGTTAAGAAAATTTACTATCTTCTTCAGAATCTGTCATAAAGCTTACGGTCTGTTTAAGAAAGAAAAGAAATTTTAAAATTCTTACTTCTTATATCAGAACTGTTGAGTGACTTCATGTGAACTAACTAAATCATGGCTTTTGTTTCTTTGTAGTTAAGCACAAAGCTACAAAAATGGCTGTCTCTACTGTGCCCACCATGGGTTTCAGTGTTGCAAGTTCACAGACATACTGCTGTGCCAACGGTGGGGAGGGGCTTTCATTTGTTATTACTATGTAAAAGTAATAAATTAGTTTTATTATTTTGTGTTGAAGTTACTTTATCTCTCACTCATTACTTGAAACAGTGGAATTTACCTAAGCGTGCATCAGACATCAGCACAGGTTATTTTGAAACAGCTGTACATCACTTCTAAAAGAATTACCAAAGTTGTCTTATAGCCTTTATCAATATGATTTAGGAAAATGAAAACTCTCTCTCCTTCTCTGTATGTGTGTGTGTATATATATATATACGCACACACACACACACACAATACTTCATTGCACATTTTCAGCAAAATGAACAAACAGAAGATATTATTAAAACCTTGTACTTTGTTAATATGCACATGACACATTGAATATTTATCATGTTTTATGCTTAAGGTGTCTGTTTCAAACATAGTTTTATTTCCAATCATTAATTATTAAAATGCAAACTGCAAAAGTGGCTGAAATAATGCCACCATTATAAAGAAGGTTAAAGGTCATTTACCAAGTATATGTCCAACTTAGAAGTCTATCTGATCTTTCTCTAATGCCTCAGTGTCCTTAGTACACGAGTCTAACAACCTCAACAAGTGTTACTAATTATGCCTCTATCAATATCAACAGTGTAAAATTAAAAAAAAAAAACAGTCTAAGCACTGACCCTTGAGGCTCACCACTGGTAACAAAAGTCCAGTTTGACTAAACTCTATCAATAATGTGCAAGATATTTTTCTCACCTGCACCACCAGACTGGCCTGAGAGATTAAAATTCGTTAATGAGGTGGGTAAGGACTGTAGTCTTGGATCTCTCAACTGTCTGTTCAGGTTATTTGATGTACCAGAAGTGCTGTCTGAACTTGTATTGGAAGAGTTTGTTCTTGTTGCCGTAGAGACTGGATTAAAAACTCCTGGTTTCCATGGACGGTTGCGAGGCCCAGTGTGTTGCCGACTTAAATGACTGCTTCCTCCACTGGTGGATGGGCTGGATGACTGAGCTCCACTCTGAGGAAGACTTCCATTAATTTGCAAAGTTACAGAAGGGTGAGCACCTGTAACACAATGTAATAAATGATAACCACAAAGTCATGATGCATTCATTGCTGTAAACAAACAATAATTTACAGCTCCATACTATTAGTAAAGTTTAAACACCATATTTATTTACATTCAAATTTCAACAACCATCATACTTGTTTTCCCCAGAAAATTTATGTATTTCTTTTAGAGTACAATATTTCTTCAAAATGTAAGTAGTTGAGCATATAAGATGTACAACTAATCCTAGCTTGTTACCACTAAGCAAGTTAGGAGAAAAAAAAGGTGGTATAATATGTGTGATTACTGTGAAACAACCATAATACAAATACTTACTTGCATTGGAAGTATCTGAAAAGTTCCTTGGTGGATACCGAATCATCTCTATTTGTACTCCGTCTAAAATTGTGACAACAAAACTTGAACTTCGGCCAACTTTTCCAGCAACATTAAGCTCCATGGGCATTGGTAACTTGTCCACTGGTTTAAAAACAGTTTTAAATATTTTGAATAAGTTTACTTTAGAGAAAAATCTCAAGCTATGGAGAACATTGTAATGTAAACATCAAGGCAAGACAAGAAAGTAAAGTAAATGACAAATTATTATAGCAAGCTAAACACTGCTTCTAATGGAACAATAGTTTCAGTAATTACCTTTTTTCGTACGGGATCATTCAATTTGACCAACCTCGTAACCATCAGTTTCCATGCTATAACCTTTAATATGTTTTTGTCTATCTTCACAAAATTTTTTTGTACAAAAAGCACAATATTTTCCAATTTTGTATTTTTACTAAAAATTTGTCTTTGAAAATATGGAGTCAGAGTGTTCACTGTTCCAAGTGCAAGGTGGTTTTCGTGCTACAATTAAAAACACTTTTCTTCATCTGAACATTTCGATATTTGAGTAGCATAATTTCTAAAACTTCATACCTATATATTAAATGCTTTTTTTCACTAAAACTTAATATTTTATCTGCCATCTCCCCTACTCTATCTCTATACAAACTCCATTAATATGACTGATCTTGTAATTACCTAAAAAAAAATGAATATAAATAACTTTTCTCTTTCTAGCATGGCTTCAGGTCATAACACACAACAACAAACTGTTTATCATAAATAGCTTAAGGCTTGTAATGTCTACATCTGTTCACACTTATTTTCATGGTCTTTGAACCATGTCTAAATAATAATCAAACCACACAAGTTGTAAATCACTTGGTTGATGCAAAGCTTATGTTACCATATTAAATAACGTAAGGTACGAGCCGTTCAAAAGCATTCCATGTGAAGAAATGTTTTTCATTATCTTTCCTAATCTAACATAAGAAGTTTTTAACTTCAACATTTTAATTACTTTTTATAACAATAAATAATATACATGAAAAACAAGAAATATAGAACAAAGTTTTGTTTGCAAGTGTTATAAAATAGCAAGAAATTGTTTGTTCTGCACTTCATGTTCTTCCTCTATATTATTTAATTGTTACCAATAACAATGTTGTTATTCTGTCTTCTTAGGAGCATTACTTAAGGTAAATAAAAATGATTTAGCATTCCAGTACCAGCATTATATTAAAAAAAGAGCACAGAGTAACAACATATGCAAAACAATGTCCTATAACTATTATATTTAACTGGCTTTATAACTAAGACAAGAGAGGCTTAACTAATACCCTTAACTGCTCGGTCTGCACATCACAAGATCAACTGACAAAAAACTCCACAGAAAACAATACAACAGAGTATACATCATTTAATACATTAAAACTTTGAATTTCTATTGGTTAAAGATAATATGGTACAAAACATGAGACAGAGTTATCAGTAAATTGTGAAGGAGGATGTCACAAGTGGATCTAGTTTTCTTGTCTATAGCTTTGTAAATAAATAAGATTGAAGACAGTAAACATTAGACTTCACCCGAGTAATATTTATGATATAGTACATTAAATTCCATACTTCTGAAAGGGTTGGTACAGAAGTTAGAGAAGGGGGAGTCCTCACATTAATGAATAATTAAGGATTTCTTAAAGTAATTTCAATGCCAAGTGGAATCACACAGATTGATAATAAGTAGTATAATTAAATGTTGAAGGTAAATGTAAAAGGTCATGATATGTGCACTTTGACCTACCCATTGTGAGATGGTTAAGGAACAGAGTTGGCTCATGGATAAAGCTTTTTACCCTTTTATCACTCAAAAGGGAAAACACACTTACTTTGTAGAAAAACAAAGTTGTGTTTATATATCTGTAATATTCTAAAGAAACATTCCATTAATAGAGAAGCTGGAAATATAAAAGTCTGACAGGATGTAAATTTTTATTTTGAATCAGTTTTTGTTCATGTCATTATTTCATTATCGAAAACGTCTTCACAGCTGAACTCCGTTTTTTATTTGTAAAAAAACACATTAAATCTCAGCAAAGTTCCTCCTCAGTTGAAAGCTTTAGACTCATAACAATATTATCAATACAACATAACAATATTATGAATAAATCAACAATATAAATATAACAATGGACCATAACATAATTATCACAATAATAATAAGGTAACAATATTATCAATACAACATAACAATATAATATTATCACTATAACAATATAACAAAAATATTACTATAACATAAAAATCTTGTCAATACAACATAGCAATACCACTATTACAATATAACATTATCACAATAACAATATGAATAATACAACATAATATTATCACTATAACATAACATTATCAATACAACATAACATTATCACTATAACATAACATTATCAATACAACATAACATTATCACTATAACATAACATTATCAATACAACATAACATTATCAATACAACATAATATTATCACTATAACATAACATTATCAATACAACATAACATATCAATACAACATAATATTATCACTATAGCATAACATTATCAATACAACATAATATTACCACTATAGCATAACATGATCAATACAACATAATATTATCACTATAACATAACATCATCGATACAACATATTATCACTGTAACATAACATATCAAAAACAACATAATATTATCACTATAACATATTATCAATACAACATAACATTATCACTATAACATAACATATTATCAATACAACATAATATTATCACTATAACATATTATCAATACAACATAACATTATCACTATAACATAACATATTATCAATACAACATAATATTATCACTATAACATAACATTATCAATACAACATAACATTATCACTATAACATAACATTATCAATACAACATAACATTATCACTATAACATAACATTATCAATACAACAATATCACTAACATTATCAATACAACATAATATTATCACTATAACATAACATTATCAATACAACATAACATATCAATACAACATAATATTATCACTATAGCATAACATTATCAATACAACATAATATTACCACTATAGCATAACATGATCAATACAACATAATATTATCACTATAACATAACATCATCGATACAACATATTATCACTGTAACATAACATATCAAAAACAACATAATATTATCACTATAACATATTATCAATACAACATAACATTATCACTATAACATAACATATTATCAATACAACATAATATTATCACTATAACATATTATCAATACAACATAACATTATCACTATAACATAACATATTATCAATACAACATAATATTATCACTATAGCATAACATTATCAATACAACATATTATCACTATAACATAACATATTATCAATACAACATAATATTATCACTATAACATAACATATCAATACAACAATATTATCACTATAACATAACATATCAATACAACATAATATTATCACTATAGCATAACATTATCAATACAACAATATTATCACTATAACATAATATATCAATACAACATAATATTATCACTATAACATATTATCAATACAACATAACATTATCACTATAACATAACATATTATCAATACAACATAATATTATCACTATAACATATTTATCAATACAACATAACATTATCACTATAACATAACATATTATCAATACAACATAATATTATCACTATAACATAACATTATCAGTACAACATATTTATCACTATAACATAACATTTATCAATACAACATAATATTATCACTATAACATAACATATCAATACAACAATATTATCACTATAACATAACATATCAATACAACATAATATTATCACTATAGCATAACATTATCAATACAACAACATTATCACTATAACATAATATTATCACTATAGCATAACATTATCAATACAACATAATATTATCACTATAGCATAACATATTATCAATAAAACATAATATTATCACTATAACATAACATCATCAATACAACATATCACTATAACATAACATATTATCAATACAACATAATATTATCACAAAAGCATAACATTGTCAATACAACATAATATTACCACTATAGCATAACATGTTATCAATACAACATAATATTATCACTATAACATAACATTATCAATACAACATATTATCACTATAACATGACATATTATCAATACAACATATTATCACTATAACATGACATATTATCAATACAACATAAAATTATCACTATAACATAACATATTATCAATACAACATAATATTATCACTTTAACATAACATATTATCAATACAACAAAATATTATCACTATAACATAACATCATCAATACAACATATTATCACTATATGGCATAACATATTATCAATACAACATAATATTATCACTATAACATAACATATTATCAATAAAACATGATATTATCACTATGGCATATATCATCAATACAACATAACATTATCACTATAACATAACATATCAATACAACATAATATTATCACTATAACATATTATCAATACAACATAACATTATCACTATAACATAACATATTATCAATACAACATAATATTATCACTATAACATAACATATTATCAATACAACATAATATTATCACTATAGCATAACATTATCAATACAACATAATATTACCACTATAGCATAACATGTTATCAATACAACATAATATTATCACTATAACATAACATTATCAATACAACATAATATTATCACTATAACATAACATTATCAATACAACATAACATATCAATACAACATAATATTATCACTATAGCATAACATTATCAATACAACATGATATTACCACTATAGCATAACATATTGTCAATACAACATAATATTATCACTATAACATAACATGATCAATACAACATAATATTATCACTATAACATAACATCATCGATACAACATATTATCACTGTAACATAACATATCAAAAACAACATAATATTATCACTATAACATAACATATCAAAAACAACATAATATTATCACTATAACATATTATCAATACAACATAACATTATCACTATAACATAACATATTATCAATACAACATAATATTATCACTAACATATTATCAATACAACATAACATTATCACTATAACATAACATATTATCAATACAACATAATATTATCACTATAGCATAACATTATCAATACAACATATTATCACTATAACATAACATATTATCAATACAACATAATATTATCACTATAACATAACATATCAATACAACAATATTATCACTATAACATAACATATCAATACAACATAATATTATCACTATAGCATAACATTATCAATACAACATAATATTATCACTATAGCATAACATATTATCAATAAAACATAATATTATCACTATAACACAACATCATCAATACAACATATTATCACTATAACATAACATATTATCAATACAACATAATATTATCACAAAAGCATAACATTGTCAATACAACATAATATTACCACTATAGCATAACATGTTATCAATACAACATAATATTATCACTATAACATAACATTATCAATACAACATATTATCACTATAACATGACATATTATCAATACAACATATTATCACTATAACATGACATATTATCAATACAACATAAAATTATCACTATAACATAACATATTATCAATACAACATAATATTATCACTATAACATAACATATTATCAATACAACAAAATATTATCACTATAACATAACATCATCAATACAACATATTATCACTATAACATAACATATTATCAATACAACATAATATTATCACTATAACATAACATATTATCAATACAACATGATATTATCACTATAACATATTATCAATACAACATAACATTATCACTATAACATAACATATCAATACAACATAATATTATCACTATAACATATTATCAATACAACATAACATTATCACTATAACATAACATATTATCAATACAACATAATATTATCACTATAACATAACATATTATCAATACAACATAATATTATCACTATAGCATAACATTATCAATACAACATAATATTACCACTATAGCATAACATGTTATCAATACAACATAATATTATCACTATAACATAACATTATCAATACAACATAATATTATCACTATAACATAACATTATCAATACAACATAACATATCAATACAACATAATATTATCACTATAGCATAACATTATCAATACAACATAATATTACCACTATAACATAACATATTATCAATACAACATAATATTATCACTATAACATAACATATTATCAATACAACATAATATTATCACTATAACATAACATCATCGATACAACATATTATCACTGTAACATAACATATCAAAAACAACATAATATTATCACTATAACATAACATATCAAAAACAACATAATATTATCACTATAACATATTATCAATACAACATAACATTATCACTGTAACATATTATCAATACAACATAACATATCAATACAACAATATTATCACTATAACATAACATATCAATACAACATAATATTATCACTATAGCATAACGTTATCAATACAACAATATTATCACTATAACATAACATATCAATACAACATAATATTATCACTATAGCATAACATTATCAATATAACATAATATTACCACTATAGCATAACATATTATCAATACAACATAATATTATCACTATAACATAACATCATCAATACAACATATTATCACTATAACATAACATATTATCAATACAACATAATATTATCACAAAAGCATAACATTATCAATACAACATATTATCACTATAACATGACATATTATCAATACAACATATATATCACTATGGCATAACATATTATCAATACAACATAATATTATCACTATAACATAACATTTATCAATACAACATAATATTATCACTATAACATGACATATTATCAATACAACATATTATCACTATAACATAACATCATCAATACAACATATTATCACTATAACATAACATATTATCAATACAACATAATATTATCACTATAACATAACATCATCGATACAACATATTATCACTGTAACATAACATATCAAAAACAACATATCACTGTAACATATTATCAATACAACATAACATTATCACTATAACATAACATATCAATACAACATAATATTATCACTATAACATATTATCAATACAACATAATATTATCACTATAACATAACATATTATCAATACAACATAATATTATCACTATAACATAACATATTATCAATACAACATAATATTATCACTATAGCATAACATTATCAATACAACATAATATTACCACTATAGCATAACATGTTATCAATACAACATAATATTATCACTATAACATAACATTATCAATACAACATATTATCACTATAACATGACATATTATCAATACAACATAATATTATCACTATAACATGACATATTATCAATACAACATAATATTATCACTATAACATAACATATTATCAATACAACATAATATTATCACTATAACATAACATATTATCAATACAACATAATATTATCACTATAACATAACATATCAATACAACAATATTATCACTATAACATAACATATCAATACGACATAATATTATCACTATAGCATAATGTTATCAATACAACAATATTATCACTATAACATAACATATCAATACAACATATTATCATCACTATAACGCATAACATTATCAATACAACATAATATTACCACTATAGCATAACATATTATCAATACAACATAATATTATCACTATAACATAACATCATCAATACAACATATTATCACTATAACATAACATATTATCAATACAACATAACATTATCACTATAACATAACATATCAATACAACATAATATTATCACTATAGCATAACATTATCAATACAACATAATATTATCACTATAACATAACATGTTATCAATACAACATAATATTATCACTATAACATAACATTATCAATACAACATATTATCACTATAACATAACATTATCAATACAACATATTATCACTATAACATGACATATTATCAATACAACATATTATCACTATAACATGACATATTATCAATACAACATAATATTATCACTATAACATAACATATTATCAATACAACATAATATTATCACTATAGCATAACATTATCAATACAACATATTATCACTATAACATAACATATTATCAATACAACATAATATTATCACTATAACATAACATATCAATACAACATAATATTATCACTATAGCATAACGTTATCAATACAACAATATTATCACTATAACATAATATATCAATACAACATAATATTATCACTATAGCATAACATATTATCAATACAACATAATATTACCACTATAGCATAACATGTTATCAATACAACATAATATTACCACTATAACATAACATTATCAATACAACATATTATCACTATAACATAACATATTATCAATACAACATAATATTATCACTATAACATAACATATCAATACAACAATATTATCACTATAACATAACATATCAATACAACATAATATTATCACTATAGCATAACGTTATCAATACAACAATATTATCACTATAACATAACATATCAATACAACATAATATTATCACTATAGCATAACATTATCAATACAACATAATATTACCACTATAGCATAACATATTATCAATACAACATAATATTATCACTATAACATAACATCATCAATACAACATATTATCACTATAACATAACATATTATCAATACAACATAACATTATCACTATAACATAACATATTATCAATACAACATAATATTATCACTATAGCATAACATTATCAATACAACATAATATTACCACTATAGCATAACATGTTATCAATACAACATAATATTATCACTATAACATAACATTATCAATACAACATATTATCACTATAACATGACATATTATCAATACAACATATTATCACTATAACATGACATATTATCAATACAACATAATATTATCACTATAACATAACATATTATCAATACAACGTAATATTATCACTATAACATAACATATTATCAATACAACAAAATATTATCACTATAACATAACATCATCAATACAACATAATATTATCACTAACATATTATCAATACAACATGATATTATCACTATAACATAACATATTATCAATACAACATAACATTATCACTATAACATAACATATTATCAATACAACATAATATTATCACTATAGCATAACATTATCAATACAACATAATATTATCACTATAGCATAACATTATCAATACAACATAATATTACCACTATAACATGACATATTATCAATACAACATATTATCATCACTATAACATAACATCATCAATACAACATATATTATCACTGTAACATAACATATCATCAATACAACGTAATATTATCACTATAGCATAACATATTATCAATACAACATAATATTATCACTATAACATAACATATTATCAATACAACGTATCATCACTATAACATAACATATTATCAATACAACATAATATTATCACTATAACATAACATATTATCAATACAACATGATATTATCACTAACATATTATCAATACAACATGATATTATCACTATAACATATTATCAATACAACATAACATTATCACTATAACATAACATATTATCAATACAACATAATATTATCACTATAGCATAACATTATCAATACAACATAATATTACCACTATAGCATAACATGTTATCAATACAACATAATATTATCACTATAACATAACATTATCAATACAACATATTATCACTATAACATGACATATTATCAATACAACATAATATTATCACTATAACATGACATATTATCAATACAACATAATATTATCACTATAACATAACATATTACCAATACAACATATCACTATAACATAACATTATCAATACAACATAATATTATCACTATAACATAACATATCAATACAACATAATATTATCACTATAGCATAACATTATCAATACAACATAATATTACCACTATAGCATAACATGTTATCAATACAACATATTATTATCACTATAACATAACATTATCAATACAACATATTATCACTATAACGTAACATATTATCAATACAACATATTATCACTATAGCGTAACATATTATCAATACAACATAATATTATCACTATAACAACATATCAATATAACATAACATATTATCAATACAACATAATATTATCACTATAACATAACATTATCAATACAGCATAATATTATCACTATAACATTACATATCAATACAACATAATATTATCACTATAATATAACATATTATCAATACAACATAATATTATCACTATAACATAACATTATCAATGCAACATAATATTATCACTATAACATAACATATTATCAATACAACATAATATTATCACTATAACATAACATTATCAATACAACATAATATTATCACTATAACATAACATTATCACTATAACATAACATTATCAATACAACATAATATTATCAGTATAACATAACATATTATCAATACAACATAATATTATCAGTATAACATAACATATTATCAATACAACATAATATTATCACTAACATAACATTTAGTTATCACTAATTAGTGACGCGCATGAAAGGCATAACGAGATTCCCACTGTCCCTATCTACTATCTAGCGAAACCACAGCCAAGGGAACGGGCTTGGAGAAAGTACAAGAACATTGTACTTGGTTGTACTTATATTTTCACACACTGTCAACATTAAAATTGGATGAGAACACTTATATTTTCACACGTTATCAACATTAAACTTGGGCAAGAACACTTATATTTTCACACAATGTCAACATTAAACTTGGGTGAGAACACATATTTTCACACATTATCAACATTAAATTTGGACAAGAATACTTATATTTTTACACATTGTCAATATTAAACTTGGACAAGAATAGTTATATTTTTACACATTGTCAATATTAAACTTGGACAAGAATACTTATATTTTTACACATTGTCAATATTAAACTTGGACAAGAATACTTATATTTTTACACATTGTCAATATTAAACTTGGATGAGAATACCTGGCCAACATTAAACATGGATAAGACTCACATTTTCCATTGTGCTGAGAAAGAACCTTGTACAAATCTAGTGAGCAATCCCCCAGAAGGCTATCCTTGATCAGAGAGTTGTGATTTAAAACTCGAATGTGCAGTTTTGAATACGGGTTTACAAGCCTAGAGAAGAACACAAGAATATAACCTGGATTACAATGTAAATACGAGGTTAGTTCATCAAAATATAGGAATGTGTGAAGAGTTTATAACACTGAAAAATTAACACAAAACTGATTTAAAGTTATAGCTTTATCCTGCAAATGTTGACTACAATATATTCATAACGATAAATATTTGTGCCTAAGGGGTATGTGTGTGGTTTAGATGCTTTATATTAAAAGCATTAACGTAAATTCTGAAAGGCCACATGCATAAAAATTAGCTTCAGACAGAACAATAAAAAAAAAACACATTTTCTCCTTCATTCATAGCCCTCCAAATTAGAGGAAACATTTATCTGTACACTACAACTAAACTTTAAGCCACACTGAGTATCACAGTGTTCCAATAACAGTTTTACATTATGAGTAATTTACTTCTAAAAATAAGCTGCACTTCTAACAATGAAAACTAACTGCTCAAAACTTCAGATTTTGGAAACTTTTTTATTGTACAACACTTTATATTTTGGTGCTGTTTTGTTGTGCTTACTAAGTGCTAACTGTTTTTATATCTGTGTTATATCGTATTATGGACCACCTGAGGTATTAACAGCATAAGCTCAACAAGATAAACACTGTTGATATTGATGGATTAAATTCAACAGTAACTCCGAGTTGGGGGGCGATCACATAACTCATCCATAGAGTTTTGTTTTCTTCAGTGAAACTTGTGATTGCAGCGAATAACAAAAACAATCTGAGAACTAATTTATCAAGTAATTTGGTGTTTCACCTACAGTAGACTAGAGTTTGAACAAATCACAACTCTTCAATACTGTTTGGGAGAGTAAACCACAAAGTGACAAAGAGATTCCACAGTGTTCATATCTAAACTATTTTTAGGATTTCATATAAAGGGCTTTACATTGAGCGCTACAAAATGATGTATAATTTTCTCAATCAGTTCATAGCAAGAATAATACTTCAAGTTTATGAATAAAAATGTATACTTATATGAATATACTTAGTTGGTGTGCTCACACTCAATACTAAACATTTACCACATGTATCAATCCTCTCTTATTGGCTCTAAGTTAATTATAATTAACTCATTTAATCAGTTCATGTAATTGCTGTATTTTTATGAATGTGTAACCAATGATAATGGTTTTTGAACAAACACCATTCCATGACTAGCTGTGACGTAGAAAATATTTATTCCGAAATATTCCATACACTGCAAAATGAACAAAAACACATTTCTCTCTTATCTACAATCATATATGAACATTGATTTTCACTCTTTTATACTTAAACTAACACTGTCAAAACTGCCCAATAAACTGTAAATTAATAATTACAGAGAAGCTTACAACGTCTTGTTACTGTATACCTACGATATGTTATATTACAAAATTAATACAGAAATCAGCAAATCTCAAGACAACTACAGCTGACATAAAACTGTGATGCACTAGCATGTACCAGAGTTATATATTTGCATTATTTGGCACTCATAAGTATTATGATTTAAACAAACACTGGTTCCCTTTTAGTAAGGGTGTCTAACAGTCACTTCCAACACAAAATATCCTACAGTAGGATCATACAGATGTATTCAAATTGCAAATTTAGAATTTAAGATATCCCTTGTACTTAATTGTATTAGAAAATACAGACATATGGAAAACAACTAATGGGTGCCAGTACCATCCAGAAAAAGGCTTACAACAAGTCATGTTCCAGCCATGATAAGCAAAATGCAACATGTAAGAACCTACGGATTTCACAGGCCACTCACACGCCACAAGAAACAAGCATGCAAAATAACCAGAAACAATTTCCATCTAAAATCAACACTAATAATGTTTGGGTTCACAAAATAAGACCTCTAGCAAAACTTCTGGTTCAACCATTGCATACCCCAAGCAACTGAAAAATGAAACATATCAGTCAAGATGCCAAATGCAGTGTTTATCGATTTCTATACAATCAGACTGCTAAAATAGACACTTGAAAACTGTTGTCCCCATAAACTAGATGAATTATGGAAAGCATGCAGGTGAGAATTGTGTATTTTGGACATTACCACCTAAAAATGGAGCTTTTATCTAGAGAAATAACAATGCAAAAACTGCTGTTCATGATGCATTGTTATCAGATCAAATATGACTGAATGTGGTTAGTCGTCTCAAAGCAAAGTCTTATTGGGCAATCTGCTGTGTCCAGAGAATCAAACTCCAAATTTTAGCATTACAAACCTGTATATTTATTGCTCTTTCAAGATGGCTATTATAATGTTCCAAAAAACAACATCGTCCCATTCTATCTTACCAGGATATATTGTATAACCTCCGTTGTTTCCTCTCATACAGTATTCATACCTGGACTGCATGAAATCATGGTATTTCTCTAATGTTACCAAGTTGTGATATTTCAGAAATTCTGTTTTGAAAAACTGGTTTTTAAAATGAATTACAAAAGACTCCTTTAATCTAAGTTTATCTTAACTCTTACCTGCTTAAAATCATTATCGTGTATACAACAATCATTTTTTCAATAAAACAATAATTGTTATGTGTGTGTTGTGCTAATAACAGCATACAATGTTTTTAAAGTTTGGATTAGAGAGTTCATTTCATGTATCCAGTGAGTTACAACATGCTTTATTTCCATCAACTGCTTCTACTGAAGCAGTAACATAGCTGCAAAGATAGCACAGAAAATCCACGAACAGTAAAAATATTAATTTGCAGAAACATAATTATTAGGCCTACAGACAATATTTTTCAATCATATTTTTGGTCAAGCTCAATATCTCTCCTTCTAATTACATTTTCTATAAGTAGGAGACTCTTTGATTTACATGTTGAAAAACAATAAATCTACTAATATACACACACAAAAAAGCTTTTCCATTGGTGGTTTTCTGTCTCAGAACTCCTAGTTTAACATATTCATTAACCCTAAATATCCTAACCTGATATCTTCCCGTACGAGAATATTGCTGTAGTCTTAAGGTAGGCATAGCACATACTATAATGAATGAAAAATAAAAAGTCAAAAGAAACTGTGAAAAAAATTCCTGGGTTTGTGTTTTTTGTTTTGCTACATTTCGTAAACTTTATATAAGAATTCTTTGCCCTCTGCAACAAAATCATCAGCTAGACATGTTCTCAGGAACTGTACATTACTGTTTATTCCACTTTAGATGGACACATTATCCTATATAATCAATATTAACCATTGGTTCTAACTTGTTTCAAGGCTAAGATTTATTAGTTACTGTCCAACTTGCATATCGTGGCATCATAAAAGCCTGTCGACATACGGTTCTTCAAAATATTCATTTAGAAAAAGAGAATTCACGTGAGAAACAAATTCTGAAATAAGTATTTCTAAGGAACGCAAGGTTTTAGCAAATATAAATATATACTTTGGGATGGTCAAAAAAGTCTAAAAAATATAAGAGTACTGGTTACAGGAATAACACCTTGGAGTACAGTACAGAGACCAGAACTTAAACATAGTTCATATTTCTTTTCAAAATTTATTAAATAACAACTTTACAACATTACAAAACATCAATTCTTAGATACTCTCATGTAAAAAAAAACTGTTAAAATAAAGTTAGTGATATACAGTTCTAATATTGTTGAATTAACACACTCAACCGTTGTATGTGTTATACAGTTCTAATATTGTTGAATTAACACACTCAACCATTGTATGTGTTATACAATCCTAATATTGTTGAATTAACACGCTCGACCATTTTATGTGTTATACAGTCCTAATATTGTTGAATTAACACACTCAACCGTTGTATGTGTTATACAGTTCTAATATTGTTGAATTAACACACTCGACCGTTGTTATACAGTCCTAATATTGTTGAATTAACACACTCAACCATTGTATGTGTTATACAGTCCTAATATTGTTGAATTAACACGCTCGACCGTTGTATGTGTTATACAGTTCTAATATTGTTGAATTAACACACTCGACCGTTGTATGTGTTATACAGTCCTAATATTGTTGAATTAACACACTCGACCGTTGTATGTGTTATACAGTCCTAATATTGTTGAATTAACACACTCGACCGTTGTAAGTGTTATAGTCCTAATATTGTTGAATTAACACACTCGACCGTTGTAAGTGTTATACAGTCCTAATATTGTTGAATTAACACACTCAACCATTGTATGTGTTATACAATCCTAATATTGTTGAATTAATATATTCAACTGTTGTATGTGTTATACAATCCTAATATTGTTGAATTAATATATTCAACTGTTGTATGTGGTATACAGTCCTAATATTGTTGAATTAACATACTCCACCATTGTATGTGTTATACAGTCCTAATATTGTTGAATTAACATACTCAACCATGGTATGTACACTTTTCCTCCAAAATGATAAAGTTACTCCAAAATATTAGAGGAAATCTTCACGAAAAAATTTTTTTCTTCTCAAAAGTTAACATTTTCCCAGACTTCAACTGTGTTTCCAATACTATTTAGCTCTGCTGACCACATAGCCTTTCTTTAACATCGGCTTTGCCAAGCTAGGCGTTGGTCTTGCAGTCTTATCCTACTTGAATCCTCTTGGTAATATCTAATTTAGAAATTTCTTCATCCTCTTATCTTGGTACTCTACATATGTGTTCAATATAAAGATATATAAACAGAAGATATTTCACCTGTGGAAATCCATCTTTAAAGAAACAGTGAAATTCAAGAGAAACAAAGGATTCCAACAAAGTTATGATAATCACCATGAAAGGTGGTAACACATAACACTGACAGACCAAGACAAATTATCAAAATACAATTTAGTGCAGAGGTGAGAAACAGATGACAAAAGAACTGCAGAGATGGATGTATCCTATCAGGATATAGCAGGACTTAAGGCAGAAAGACCTACAAAGATGCCAACAACTCCAACTTATGACATTAACATGACATCACCCATGCTAATACTACATATAATGTTTTTTTTTTAATTATAATTATACTGAACTCTACAAGGAGGCACGAAAATTGAAATCCCTTACAGGATGACACAAAACACCTCAGAGAAATCCATGACTTAAACTTTGTGAAGATAAACTGATTATATTATCTATGCGAGGTGCTTATATAAGAGTACTAGGATAGGGAATGCACTGATGACAGTGGGGAAATTTGAAAATTAGATGCAGTCCTTCAAGGGCATTTAAGCAAAGTGTAAACGACTAGGTGATACGAAACCAATGTTCGGATAGGCAAAGCCAATATCGCAAAATAGCTATATTGTCAACAGATGGCAAGTATGTTTTGGAAAGTCAAACTTCTTTAAAGGTATAAAAATTGTCATTTGTTAGAAGAAATTATCCAAGCATTCTCCACCTACAACCTACTTTATATAAGCAGTTTAAAAATATAAAATTAGAAATTCTGAATGTGTGTATGGTATAGTAAAGTGCCATTATATATCCCATCTTCATTGTTAAACCACACTTACACAGGAAATTGTTCATTCCAAGTTGGATGAGTCGTGTTTTTCCGAATATCGGTTCTTACTGGAATTCCTCCATCGACAACTAGCTCCACATATGCATTTGGCTTGAAAAGACTTGATGAATGAATTTTGGCTGAAACAACTTAAAGTACAAAGGTAACAACATTAATAAAAAGTTGCCACTGTTTTGAATGTCAAAGAATCATATTCCACACACTATAAAACTACATATATATGTATCAGTAATGAAGTCAACATATGAAGTTTTTTTACAAATTTTTTTTATTTATATTTTGTTAAATAACATTTTCAATTCAATTTGTAGTTTTCTTTCAAAGTTAATATATCAAAAAATACATCTTGTACATTGAAAAGATTCAAAATCAACCAACTTATTCTGTCGTCACTAAAATGTACATTTTTATCAAGTGTGGAATGTTCTGAACTGTTTGCTTCCAGGAAATTCTCATCAAAAGTCGGTCTAAACAATAAAAACAATTAAAAGATACCCTATCTAAAGAGAACATTTAAATCATAATAACAAGCAAGATACAAATTATCACAGAATAAAAGAAACCTTTAATCTGACATAAAATAATTTCACACCTCAAAATGTGACATTCATCATGGCCCACAGGCTTAGCAGAATATGCACTTGGGCCTAAAGCAATGTAACACTACAACAGACTCAATTGGACCACCTCAATTGTTTCCTGTCCATTTGAAACGCAAGCTGAATGGCTGAAGAGGACAGTTCTAAAACAATTTAAATGTAGAACTCTGTAAAAAATGCAAAACTTCAGCTTAAATAAACGAAACAAAATACTGAAGTAAATATACCTTCAAATTTTGTGAAAGTACAATCGATACGTGCATGTAAGTACTTACTCGTAATTTTGAGCTCAAAAAGAACAGTCACATTGTTAGAAGGTGATGGATCTGAACTCATACTTCAATTCAACCTAAAATATCGACAAAAATTCACTTTCAGCTAACGACAGCAAGATCAGTGTTAAGTACATATAATTTTCAGTTACTTACTTTGTTCTCCTATACATCATAACAGGAAAATTCCCCACAAACAATAAAATCATGAAAGCACGTTACTTTATAACACACCTTACTAATTACTCTCTCAGAAATAAATCCACAAAAGTACAACATATGTAGGACTATTTTTTTAAGTTAAAACTGGAATTCGGAGTACCAAACGTGTCTTTGACTTTTAAAAAACGGAAACTTGGAAACAAATATTTTTCTTTCATTACATTTAATGTTTTAGGCTGATATGTAAAACTTCTAGTAGCCCAATACCTTAGTGCTAACAACTGAATGCATTTTCCGCTTTAATGTGACTTATTAAAGTTCTTGTGAAAGAAAATCAAATACCTAAATTCCATTTTCTAAGTATTCCACTGGGACAGTGGTAAGTCTTTGGATTTATAAAGCTAAAATTAAGGGTTTGATTCCCCTCAGAAGACACGGCAGGTAGCCCACTGCAGCTTTGTTACAATAAAACACACTTTTCTTTCTAACAATATAAATCACTGTAATAAATGAATTGTTGTATAAACAAAATAAAAACTTTGAGGAATTCTTATCTCTTATATCAACTGTGAGCATAACTATATATTTTTCATTTTAACAGATTTGATAATGTGTCTCTTTAACACAACAGTGATAAAGTTTTGAATATACACACGTGTGTGTTTTCTTATAGCAAAACCACATCGGGCTATCTACTGAGTCCACCAAGGGGAGTCTAACCCTGATTTTAACATTTCAAATCTGTAGACTTACCACTGCACCAGTGGGAGACAAATATACACGTGCTGTTGCAATTCTCAAGAACTAAAAGAATCCTTTTTTTACATCTATTAAACAAAAAGAATACTTTTAGTCCTGAAGGTATTCCATCAATTTCATTATGAATAAAGTAAAAAAATAGCTAAAAAACTGAAAACAAATATAATAATAAAGGTATGTTAAAACGTGGCTATATTAGATAGTCAGAAAATATAAAGTGTGACAACATGATGTTTGATGGTAGAAGGTTTCAGTTGTTTGATTAGAGTTTTAACATGGTATTACATTTCAGACGTCAGTTATCAAACATACACTTTACCCTGTACTGCTGATTCAGTAAAAGTTTCTAGTATAATAAACAGTTCATACATCGTACAAAGATACATGTTTATAGATACAACTTAGAATCTAACTTAATCATCCACTAGCAACAGTAGTTTACAATGATGGCTTAAAGAGACCAATGAACCAAAACAGAATCATTCTTTTCTACAATATCACTGTTTACAACAATATTTCTGTAACACACGGTATTATTCATGCCTGTAATAACTGATATCAGTGATTAATCTGTATTTAAAATGGTAGAACAAAAATATATGTTCCTTTGTACTGTGGACATACAGAATGAAATATTTAGGTTATTCACACTATACAAAAATAGTTTTAATTATTAATAGAGAATTTTTGTTGTTGTTTTAATTTTGTACTATGCTACACAAGAGCTATCTGTGTTACTCATCTCGAATTTAACAGTTAAGACTAGAGGGAAGGTAGCTCATCATCACCACCCACCGCCAACTCTTGGGCTACTTTTTTACCAATGAATAATAGGATTGACCATCACTTTATAATGCCTCCCCACAGCCTAAAGGGTGAGCATTTTCGGTGTGATGGGGATTCAAATCCATGACCCTCAAATTAATGTTAGAGCACCCTAGCTAACTGGCCATTCTGATTCTAAACAAATAAGAAATAACTTTAAATGAACCACAACAAATATTTAAAACTATCAGAATCACAATAAACCTACTTTTGTAAATTTTAATTTGCACAAAACTCACAAACTATATTTCATTTTCTATTATTATTTTTGTACTACTCGTGTGATGTGAGAACTCGAAAGGCACTTTGTTCAGTACTGACAACATGCCATATATAAGCAAAGAAACTAGATGTAAGAAAACCTTCCAAATAATTACAATAAAACATACATAATATTCTTAGGGGAGTTTCATCGTAAGTTGTAACTGCAGAAATATTTCTAAATATTCATGAACTGTCTCCGAAATTTAAGACCTAACACTACTGTTCAATAGCTTACGTTTTCATTCAGTCACGTGACACGTCAAACGCAAACTCTCGTGTACATTGTGTAATTATGGTGTTCTTCGTTATTAAAATGTTGGCAGATATATTAATACGACTACGCAAAACCAAATGATAAGTTATAAAATGAATTACTGCAGAAAATAACATATAATGAGCTTTTTGTTAATAATGTATCCCATCAACACAACGTACGTTAAACACAACTGAATAATAATTGCTAACACTTCCTAATATATATATTATACACGTCTTTTTCTTTTTTTTTTCGTGAAATTATCGGGTCCATTCTAAAACTCTTCTCTCTCTCTCGGTATTTGGGTACATGTTTATACCCTGGAAGGTCAGATTCTCTTTGACCTCTTGCTCCTCCCCGTATTTATGTGGTCTTGCAGTCGTGGAATTTGAACCGGATATTATTTTGGTCCTTTTCAGGGCAATGTCCATGTATTATGGTACATATAGTTGTTATTTTACTCTATCAGCAGAATGTCAAGTTTGTTGGCGGCACTTGTTTTATCAATTTATATTATTTTTATTTATTTATTTTTATTTTTATGTTTAAAATACAAATTGACTGGGGAGAGATGTTTAGGGCTAACTTCATTATGTATGAGGTACCTATCTAGTTCGCATAGTAATTCATTTTTTCATACAATTCTTATAAAAGTACATTATTGTACTATGTAAGAGTCTGTCTGGTATGTTAGGTATATTCGATCGAATACTTATGTATGAATTCTTAAACTAATGTGTTTGTTTTGTTTTTGAATTTCGCGCAAATCTGCTCGAGGACTATCTGCGTTAACCGTTCCTAATTTAGCAGTGTAAGACAGCTAATTATCACTACCCACCACCAACTCTTGGGCTACTCTTTTACCAACGAATAGTGGAATTGACCGATACATTATAACGCCCCCACGGCTGAAAGGGCGAGCATGTTTGGTGCGACCGGGATTCTAACCTGCGACCCTCGGATTACGAGTCGAACACCTTAACCCATTTGGCCATGCCGGGGCCCATGTTATGTGTCTTGCTGCACCACTGCTACCAGCCTATCTTTCCCAAATCTTAAGGTAGTATTATCTCGTAGTGTTGTGTTCAGAATATTACAATAAGAGGCTTGTTTTGTTTGTTTGTTTGTTTGTTTGTTTTGGAATTTCGCACAAAGCTACTCGAGGGCTATCTGTGCTAGCCGTCCCTAATTTAGCAGTGTAAGACTAGAGCGAAGGCAGCTAGTCATCACTACCCACCGCCAACTCTTGGGCTACTCTTTTACCAACGAATAGTGGGATTGACCACCACATTATAACGCCCCCACGGCTGGGAGGGCGAGCATGTTTTAGCGCGACGTGGGCGCGAACCCGCAACCCTCGGATTACGAGTCGCACGCCTTACGCGCTAGGCCATGCCGGGCCCCAAAATAAGAGGCCTTTATCATTCCGGAAAATATTGTAAATTTTGACAACATCACCTTTTAGTCTGCTGCTCTTTGCTCAAAAGAAAATAAGAGGCCTTAATTTATTTATGTTAGGTGACTTTTTCATCAGGCCCGGCATGGCCAAGCGTGTTAAGGCGTTCGACTCGTAATCCGAAGGTCGCGGGTTAGAATCCCGGTCGCACCAAACATGCACGCCCTTTTATCCGTAGGGGCGTTATAATGTTACGGTCAATCCCACTATTTGTTGGTAAAAGAGTAGCCCAAGAGTTGGCGGTGGGTGGTAATGACTAGCTGTCTTCCCTCTAGTCTTACACTACTAAATTACGGACGGCTAGCGCAGATCGCCCTCGAGTAGCTTTGCGCGAAATTCAAAACAAACCAAACCAGTTGTACTTCAACATTCTTTACGAAGCCATAAAGACCCTAGAATTTAACTTCGCTGGCAAATTCGCCTGACAGTGTCGTCAATACAGATAAGAAAATAAAATGGTTAATTAAGGGCTGGCTAACGAGAAAAATGAAACATAAAACATATGCAGATACTAATCAAAGCGGTTTTTAATAAAGAATTACTTTGAACAATAATGAGAATTATACTTTTATATAAACGAAAATGGCATATTAATGGCAAAAGTTTCCATCACTTGACTAATTCTATAGTTTAAAATTATTAAAACGTTCCTCTGTGTCACACCACAGCTTACCACATTCACTTCAGAAGAATGAACAGAACAGTTAAGCTACGCCCTAAAACATTTGTTCTTTAGCAATACTTTGCCTGTAAAATACAATCCTAAACCTAGCTATAGTTCACTTGTTTTACAGTTTACTGAATAACAACCAAATTAAATAATAAACCTTTACATTGAATATTGGAATGCTCTTGTGTCATTTTCACAGTTGTCTTACACCAATCAGCCATCTTGTGTCATTTTCACAGTTGTCTTACACCAATCATCCATTTTGTGTCATATTCACAGTTGTCTTACACCGATTAGCCATCTTGTGTCATTTTCACAGTTGTCTTACACCAATCATCCATTTTGTGTCATATTCACAGTTGTCTTACACCGATTAGCCATCTTGTGTCATTTTCACAGTTGTCTTACACCAATCAGCCACAATTTCCAGACGACACAATTGCCTGAATAAATTCTCTGTATCAAGTAATTCTTTCATCAGTAACTCTAGTTAGACGTTATGTAATAAATGAAATATTTGACTGAACCCGTAAAAAAAACAACAACACGAACTTATCTTTCCACAACAGATAAGATTTTCCAAATTAGTTTCAAACTACAGAACACCGCTTTCCATTAGTGTGTCAGCTTTCATATCAAATATCATTTACAGCAAATATTTTATAAGTTTCAAACCTGTCTTGCTTGGCTGTTTTAATGGACCAGAGCCGGTTGTGGCTTAATAATTAATATGTCGTGAAGCCTAGATTTTTTTTATTATGCAAAAACTTACCTCAGAAAATATTGTGCTTGTTTGTTTGTTTTTGAATTTCGCGCAAAGCTACTCGAAGGCTATCTGCGCTAGCCATCCCTAATTTAGCAGTGTAAGACCACAGTGAAGGCAACTAGTCATCATCACCTATCGCCAACTCTTAGGCTACTCTTTTACCAACGAATAGTGGGATTGATCGTCACATTATAACGTCCCCACGGCTGAAAGGGCGAGCATGTTTGGTGCGACGGGGATTCGAACCCGAGACCCTCAGATTACGAGTCGCACGCCTTGACCCACCTGACCATGCCGGGCCAAATATTGTTCACTATTCGGTGTTGCAACTCTTAACTTAAGAGTTGGAGGGCGGCTGTTGACTGTCTACCTTTTCTTTATTTTGCAAGCTATAAAATAAGGACGATTTTACCTAGATAACTATGTGTGTAAACTTGCACGAATGTTCTGGAACGGACCCATTATAACTTGGATTTTTCTTTGCGATAGGAGTAATTTTTAAAACTTAAATGGCATTAAATTAGCCTTATTAGCATTTAAAACATCAACAAGTGCTATTCTGAAAAACCGCGCAAAATGTTAAAAAATGTACAGTTTTCAACACGTATATAAAAACTACTTCAACATTAAGGCAAAAATGCGGTAAGTGAAAGCTTGCAGACTCAATATAATATAAGGTGGGCCAAAAGGATAATTATCTCATATCACACATACTCAAAGCAATGTTCCCCACTGGAACATTGGCAAGTTTTGACTTTTAATCGCTAAAATACAAGGTTCGATTTCTTAAAGTTGTTACAGCAGATTGTCCAATGTCGCTTTGATGTGAAACAAACAAACAAACGTTTCTAAACAATATTTGTTTATATCACTGTCCATTCAGAATTTTTCTTTAACAGACTTTACAGATCTTCTAGATTAAAGAAACGAAAATCCCTTTCATTAAATTATATCAAGATCAGAACTTCATTCTATAGATTGTTTTTATATTGTATATTTATTATTTTATAATTCCAATTAAATTCTTTTTAAAAGTGGTGTTGGTCACATCCGCGCTGTATTTCCTCCCCATTGTATAAAAACAAAAATACGCTTTTCTGCCATCTGTTTCGTTTGTTTGTTATTACTTAAATAGTAATGAAATAGTGACGAATATTATTATAAACAGATGTTTGTTTGTTTTTTTTATTTCGCTCTAGCTGTCCCTAATTTAGGGTAAGATTAGAGGGAAGGCAGCCAGCAGTTACCATCCGCCCTTGGACTACTCTTTTACCAACAAATAGTGGGATTGACCGTCAAATTATGACGCTCCCACGGCTGAAAGGGCAAGCATGTTTGGTGCGACGGGGATTCGAACCCGTGACCCTCGAATTACAAGTCGATTGCCTTAACCACCTGACCATGCTGGGTCCCTTAGTGTTAGGAGTGAAGCAAGTTATTTTTTATAACTATCTAATCAATTGAGGTTAGTTTCGTAACTGCGAAGTCCTTTCGAGTTTTAGGTCGCTGGTGGTTCAGCAGTGAGTTTTAAGACTTATGACGCAAAATATCGGGTTTCGATACCTGCGCCGTGCAGACCACGTATAGACTTTTGAGTAGTTTAACAACAAACAAACACAATTTTATAATTTATAAGAATTTAGATACACACATATATTTTATTAATGTATGTGCTTTACTACATATCCAACAGTTATTTAATGCAGTCACTCAAGTTTTGGAATTATACTAAACAACTAGAAACATCTAAGTATGTTCGAGTAATAAAGTAAATGCAATATACCATGTTGAACGAACTCAGACTTCCTTCCGCGGCTCGACTTCCGTAATGTAAGAAACACAGCGACCTAACTTCTTTGATTACTTTCTAGACAGTGGTGACACGTGTTGCGTGAACTGAGCCGAGAAGGTGATTGAACATGGCAACTGTAGAGGAAACGAAAATGTCAAGTACAACTAGCTCAACAAGAGACTCGGACGAAGACGAGAGTGTGGGTCAAAGGAACTCAGAAAATAAGATAATTAATCTGGACAAAAGATATCTGAAGACCGTAGATGGAATTCTCCGACTGCTGACTTCGGTAGGAGAGAACAACGAGTTTTGCTATACTCTCCATAACTTTAACCGACTTTTAATCTATTAGAGCGAATATTGGGTGTGAGAGTATATTTCTAATACGTTTACTCTTTTTAGGCTTAGCGTGAATCAACTATAACGCAGTTTTAATTAATACAAAACCTTAATGTCGTGACAGAAATTGTGAATGAGGTATATTTTACACTGTTCTTTCAAATGTAATAATACGTGATATTTTTCTAAGTTTAGCGATAATAAATGGTCACCCAGGATAAATAAAAATTAAGCAAAACAGATAGTCTAAAGTAATAATAAATTATAATTATGTTTGTTCTAAAACAAGGTCTACTGGGCTATCTGCTGTGTCTATCACGGGGAGTCGAACCCTGGAATTTAAGTTTTATACTTCTGTAGACTTACTTATGACGTATTTTCTGATAGGCCCGGCATGGCCAAACGTGTTAAGGAGTGCGACTGGTAATCTGAGGGTCGCGGGTTCGCATCTCTACCGCGCCAAACATGCTCGCCCTTTCAGCCGTGGGGACGTTATAATGTGACGGTCACTCCCACTCTTCGTTGGTAAAAGAGTAGCCCAAGAGTTGGCGGTGGGTGGTGATAAATAGCTGCCTTCCCTCTAGTCTTACACTACTAAATTAGGGACGGCTAGCACAGATAGCCCTTCGAGTAGCTTTGTGCGAAATTACAAAACAAACAAACAAACAAAATTTTCTGATAATACACATAACGCACTAATTTAGGTTTTCCACCACCAGGATTCAATATATAATTAGTTACAAAAAAGTTGGTACTATCTATTCAAAGATTGTTTTCTTTTCTCCACTGAAATTACACATTTTGGCAAATAAAGTAATGAGACATTATTATTTTTGATAATTTTATTATTGTCAATACTGAGTAAAGATCAGGCACGTTATTAGTTTGATAATTCTTTCCATAAGTGAAACATAGCGACACTAAACACTTATCCTAACGAGCCAGACAACACTCAACGCGTATACCCTACAAGGCAAGTGTTCGAAAGAAAAGGCCCGGCATGGCTACGTGTGTTAAGGCGTGCGACTTGTAATCTGAGGGTCGCGGGTTCGCATCCCCGTCGCACCAAACATGCTCGCTTTTTCAGTCGTGGAAGCGTTATAATGTGACGGTCAATCCGACTATTCGTTGGTAAAAGAGTAGCCCAAGAGTTGGCGGTGAGTGGTGATGACTAGATATCTGAACAACTTCCCTCTAGTTTTACACTGCTAAATTAGGGAGGGCTAGCACAGATAGCACTCGAGTAGCTTTGTGCGAAATTTAAAAACAAACAATGTATATCTATTTCTAAATATATCTATGTCTATATCTAAATATATCTATATCTAAGTATATCTGTATCTAAAGTAAGTACTATTTAGTTAAAGTAACAAATGTGAACTCATAAATTCAGCACACTTTCATTAATTTGTAAACTTACATTTGTCATTAATAGTTTGTGTGGATTTAATTATTTTGTCTAACTAAATCGGTCGTCCAGGTGATAGAGAATCACCATTGTTGTATTATTCATTCATTTGACGTTGTTGTTGTTTGTAATAAAGCACAAAACCACAAAATGGGCGATCTGTGTTCTGCCAGGCATATCATGGGTATCGAAACCAGGATTCTAGCGTTGTAAGTCTGCAGACATACCGTTGTGCGACTGGTGGGCTCTATTGACAGTTGTAGATTTAAACAATCAAACTCCGATTTCATTTTAGGTTTTCTCACTTGCGGCGTTCATCTGCGAGGAACAAGTTCCAGACTGCTGGAAAACTGATACCACGTGCCTTACGTCACTTTTCAAGCACTATTCTACTTACCGCTATTTTGGCATCATAACATTTCTCATTTTCTTATCATCCGCCAGTCTTTTCTTCTTCAAGTTTACAAGGTTTTCGTTATTAAAGAAGGTAACTCCTCTTTTCAGCCTGGTCACGGTAAGTTATTCAACCTATAAATTCCATTCTGTTTTCAAGAAAGATGTGAAACAGTTATTCATTATTATTGAAATATGCCAAATACAACATAAAATTATTTAGCATGTCCCACAAGGACGTATCTTTATTAATTTCATTTGTTGTCGAGCCAGAAACTCTGAATTAATTGATATATTATAAGCCTCAGTTTCAAGATATATTGTTTGTTTGTTTGTTTGCTTTAGAATTAAACACAAAGCTACGTAATGGGCTATCTGTGTTCTGCGCACCACAGGTATCGAAACCAGGTTTTTAGCGGTGTGACTTCGCAGACATACCGCGGTGCCACTGGGAAGATAAGATATATTTGAAGGTACCTTTTATGTGTGTAAAAGAAATCTCGAATTTCCAAGGCTATCTAAATAATTAGCTGGATAAATATTTTAAACTATCTAAATAATTAGCTGGATAAATATTTTAAACAGCAAACATATCTTTCACAAAAGTATTTAAGTTGAATTGTCTGTCATAAGCTATTTAAAACGTACGTTTGTTTGTGATTATACACAAAGCTACACAATGGGCTATCTGTGCTCTGCCCACCAGGGGTATTGAGACCTAGTTTCTAGTTATGGAAATTCGCAGATGTACCGCTGTGTTACTGGGGGGTTAATGCGTATATATTGATTTGTCATATGTTATTTACTAATTAGGCAATTTGCTGATCTACCAATAACAGTAAAGTTAATTGAAATAAATACATATTTTTATGTTCGCCATACTTACCATAACTTAAGTTCACTTACTTAATCTAGCTCAACTAATAACGATTGATAATAATTGATGATACTATATCTACCGTATCATAACCAGTCTGTCCCCCAAGTGGCAGAGCAGTACTTACAACTCTAGAAACAAAGTTTCGATACGCGAAATGGGCAAAGCACAGATAACCCACTATGTAGCTTTGTGATTCATTAAAAACAAATAACCGACCTAGTGAGCGTTGGTAATTGACCTTTTTGGATTGAATAACGGTTGTCATTTTCATTACGCACCTACAGCTGAAAGTACGGTATCACAGAACGAACCTTGGACCCTTTGGTCATAACTCGGTACGCTAATAACTGGGACAGTTTTGGTTCGTTAATGCGTGAATGATTAGTGTAAGTATGCTGAACTGAAAATCGTGTAGGATGTGTCTATATGTGTTTTCTTATAGCAAAGTCACATTGAGCTATCTGTTGTGTCCAACGAACAGAATCGAACCCCTGATTTTAGCGTTGTAAATCCGAAGAATTACTGCTGTCCCAGCAGAGGACAAATCGTATAGGATCGAAATTTCATTACACTTTTAAGTCTTTTGCACGTTGGCTTCACTTTCAAAATTTATGTCTGGCATGACTAGGTGGGTTAAAGCATTCAACTCGTAATCTGAGGGTCGCGGGTTCAAATCCCCCTCGCAGCAAACATGCTTGCCATTTCAGCCGTGGGGGCGTTATAATGTGACGGCCAATCCAACTATTCGTTGGTAAAAGAGTTGGCAGTGAGTGGTGATGACTAGCTGCCTTCCCTCTAGTCTTACACTGCTAAATTAGGGACGGCTAGCGCAGATAACCCTCATGTAGGTTCATGCGAATTTGGAAAACAAACAAACTTTCGAGATTCTTTGATGTCGAGGAAACCCACTTGTAGAGAAATATATATGTAAAAACGGCTCTTCTGGGTTGAGAAAATTTTTTACGTAGAGGAGTGAACAACGTTTTGACCTTCTTCGGTCATCATCAGGTTCACAAAGAAAGAGAGAGGTAACTGACCGGAAGCTGACCACATGTTTGAAAGGGGTTGTGTAATGAGAGTAGGAATGTAGAGGGCGGGCTTAGATGTTGAATATACAATTTTATATTATTTTTTTTTATTATTATTTATTATATTATATTTTAAGAAGGTCGAAACGTTGTTCACTCCTCTACGTAAAAAATTTTCTCAACCCAAACGAGCCGTTTTTACATATATATTTCGAGATTCTTTGTTTAATCTATTCTAGCGAGCAGAATTAAGTCATCCATTTTAAATTTTGATGGAAATAACTTTTAACAGTTTTCTGAGGAAAAAAATGCTTTTAATGTTCTGATTGATCAGTTTTTTTAAGCCATCCATACAGTGTGCTATTGCAATTGATAGGTGAAAATGAGAATTTAGGTTGTATTTACTTAAATATTAATTGCAAGTCTATAAAGGTGAGATTTAACTGTATAGATTGCTAGTTATGGCGGATTTAGCGTATTGTGTTCAGTCTTTGGGTCTTAAGAAAGACGTTGAATCCTTAGAAAAGGTTCAGAGAAAGGCTACTGGGATTATACCTGGGATAGAAAGGTTGTCATATAGGTTAAGATTTATGAAACATTTTTTCTTGAAACAAACAAAAATAGTTAGAAATAATCTGATTGTTGTATTAAACATTATTGACCACCATCTTGTTTCAGTACTCAAGGCTGAGATTAATGGACATACGTATACATTTTAGAGGGGTAGAAGTCATCATTAACTAAGACAATTTTATTTTTCTAACAGGGTGGTTTGTTTGTTTTTTGGAATGTGTTGCCTTGAGGTGTGGTGTGTGTAGTTAATTTAAGGGAAGGCTTAAAAATATTTACATGAGAACGACTGACTTTTTCAGTACAATGTATTAGACAGACCCCTTCTCTTGAAATGCTATATTATTTTAAAAGGCATCAAACGTGGGTGTTGCCAACACTCGGTGCACGTCAGAAGTTAGCTGCGAAAACAATAATATATGCAATATAATGGACAGCTACTTCAGTTCCAAGTGCTTTAAATATCTTACTACGTATACTACTCCTAATCTCTGTCCATTTGTTAGAATTACAAATATGAAATTATGGTTCGTCCACAATGATGTTTTATTAATACCAGTTTGGTGCTGATAGTGCGTTATAAAAGTGAAGCTCGATCCACACTAGTTAATTAGAGTTAGCAGTAGATTCTATTGACAAGTAGCTTTCCTTTAAGTTTACTGACCAGTTTTAAAAATGGAAGGGGAAGACAGCTAGCCCTCCTTTAGCTATACATTAATTTCCGAAACAAATGGGGGTATAGTTGTCTCCAGCAAAACAGTTTATTGAACAACTTCATATTTCTTTGTATGTCACGTGTTCAGAAATACTCTGTTCCAGAACATATTTATTTTTCACAGAATGTTCTTTATCTGGGAATCACAATCATCTTGCTGTTCTTCGCAGATATGTTTCTTTTTATTCAGATGAGTGGATTCGTCGCTCACAGATATGCAGCGGTAGGTTTCAGTTTCTCTAAATTAACTATTAGTCCTACAAAGAACAACTGTAGCAGCATGTTTAGTTGCTATTAGAGATACAGGTAATTTAGTCAGGTTCCGTCTGTTAAAAAGTAGTCTTTCGTGGGAAAAATTCTGTTCATTTCTGGAAACACAGATTTTTAAAGCCAATATAAATACCTCTCCAAAAATGTATGTTTCAATTTTCTTTTTCCGTGGATTAAGTGATGTATATATGACATAGTTAAGACTAGACATTGTAAACGTAAAAAACAAAAACAAAACTAACATGGAAATGTAACTTATTGATTCTTCAATTATATACTTACTTTACGAGATTGATACAATGTACCAAAAATATGAATCAACAGTTGGTTTAATTTTGAACACATTATGATAAATAAAACTCCAAATTTCGCTTGTTTTACCAAAATCAGCACAAAAAGATGCATGTTCATTTTCGTCTTACGTAAATTTTCATGCTATAAAACATACGAAAATCTTCATGGAATTTGGTAATAACTTGTAGGTATACCTTGAATCTCTTCATTAAAATGCAGCCTTTTGTCTTAATTCAATAAAAGTGTGTCAGATTGTTCCACGCTATATGTTAAACCTTATTAGATATGTATGTTTCTTTGGCATAGGTTCCATCTTTTTCAGGTATCTTCATCACCAGCCTCGCTATTCTATCTACAGACACAGATCATACCATTATATTTGCAAATTACATCGACTTAAAGCGCAATTTCTCTTTTCACATGTACGCTTTATGAACTCTAGTATTGACATTGGACTTGGCTGGTAGTTTGTTTGAAAAGGATTCAAGACACCACCCATTCCCCTTAGATCCAAATGTTTTTACATACCAATGTCAGCCTGGTTCCATATAGAAACATGAAAAACATGTTTACGTAAAACAGTTTCGCTATGGAGAGGGCGCTAACTTTTTGTTTGAAATTTGCATAATAGTGGAGAGAACACACAGAGTTCTGAAGCTGAAATGTGAGACCAAATTAGGCATGCCACATCATATATGTCAGCTTCATGTTTATTAGCACAGACTGGTTCATTTTATTCACTATAGAGGGTGTTTCCACCTGTAGATACAAATAACTCTTTGCCTTAGTGTCTGTAAGTTTTAAATATATTTCTCCGCAAGATACACAGATAGATCCTGATTGGTTTTACTTGAGGACAATAATTCATGAATTGGAACGTACGTGATATTTCTCTTGTTATCTACTTTGTAAGCACCCTCCTTTATATTCTCAACAGTTATAAGTATGCTTTCATCAGTTACTTATAACTGATATTATAATGTAACATAAATTGTGTTAAAAAACTGTAACTTAACTATAACTGATAAATTTTTCTTAAATGAAATGAATGAAAAACTGGTTACCTTACGCCTAAAAGATCTTTATGATCGGGGTGGCACGCTTCACAAATCCAGCTTCTTTCAAATATGACACTTATCTATATATATATACAAAGTAAATATAAGGCAAAGAAAAACAGCAATGCATTTAATATATGGCAAGGCAATCATGTACAATACCTTCAGGATATTTTACTGTGTAATATTATATAAGTATATATATTAGCACTGGCCTAAATTTACCAATTTGCAGCAGATATCGGTTGGCGCCTGTGTCTAAAAATTATGACGTCATTAAACTTAGATAAGTAATGAAAAACATGCATTTTTCTTCTTTTGCTGCCTTATGTGACTATAAATAACCAGCAAATATATAATTAACAGGATGTTACTACAGTAGGCTGAAAATGCTGTTTTCCAACAAACATAACGCTTATATATGGTATGTTTTGCAAAAGAAAACAATTGTCACTCAAAATGAGACAATGTAAGGATAATCTTTTATACATGTTTTCAGTTTAATGTTATGGGAAAAATGTGTTTGAATTAGCCTGAAATGTCGAACCACTATTAAGAATAATTTAATAAATAAATATTGGAGCTCAGTTTGAAGAAATGATAAACGTCATCAGATTTAGATAAAGAGCTGATAAACAAAATGGAAATATGCATTATTTTGTTGTTCGGTAGTTTTATATAGTTTCAAATCATTAATAAACATAAAATTAACAAGTAATTCTCACGGAATTACACACGTAGCCTGAATAAGTCTTACGTAATTCAATAACTGTGGCAATACGTGTCTACCAATTCACGCCAATTTGTTGTTGCTTCTACCTTTGTAGTTTTCCCCCTACATAAAAAGTAGAGAAACAAATATTTTTCAAAACAGCCAATCTGTCGTAAACTGAAGTTAACTCGCTTAACAAAAATTATATTTTTACCTTTTCACAAATTCCACCATTTATCTATATTTATTTTTCCAAAGTATCATTCTTTTATTTAACTGTATTTTAAATGTCTTATTTGTAATTTTCGATGTGATAATTGCATGATAAGGGTATACAACCTACTTATATTGTTTTTGTTGCACCTCATGGTATCTTACTGAAAATCTTTGATTTGTGTCTTCTGATATTTGGACTTTCGATTTTCTTTGCATATTTTAAGAACTTATTTTTATCGTCAATGCATAGGTTCGTTGGATAACTATAATTTAATGGATAATTAGTTTCTGATTATTAGTCTTGAAATTTGATGGTTCGTTTTGGGTAAGCATGTGATGTCATTACACTACACATTGTGAAGATGTATGTGTTCTTATTCATATTTAATCGGGTTCACTGTGCATCTCACGACAGTTTCAAGTAGTTTAACAGATGTGCAATTTTCTAAATAGACAAATTTTGCTAAGTACTGGTTATTTTCAAATCTGTATTTTGGCTGCAAGTATTCCATAAATGTAAATCTTATCTTTGTTTACTTCATAATGGTTTCTTTACAAAGTATATCCTCTCCACCACCAAAAGAAAAACAAATTTCTGAAAGCTTGTGAAACATATGGATTATCATTGAATACAGTTGTATAAGCAATAATTTATCATCATAGTTTTAAGGTATTATACTTTTCTGTCAATACATTTACTCAACTTGGTATTGCAAGTGAATACTTCTACAGTTCTGTACATGTACATATATATACAAGTGATCTCATCAAAAGTAACAAGTTTGTTTTTAGATATTAGGTCTTTTTACTTTGGGATCTCTGGTTCTACAGCTGGTTCATGAACTTATAAAACTAAATGCTATAAAACGAGATGCACAAGATTTGGAGCATGCCGAGAACTTGGAACATGAGGATTATGACCAGACGGATGAAGCATGGGCTCTTGACCATCAATCAGAAACACAGTCCACTGATGTACCCAAGCTGAGTTTCATTCGTCCACGATCCAGTTCAGTTGATTCAAAGATAGGCCCAGATGTGGTCTCCGATGAACAAACAAATCGACTTGACCGATCCAGTTCAGCTGATTCAAAGATTGGCCCAGATATGATCTCCAATGAACAAACAAATCAATTCAACTTAAATTCTCATGAAAACAGAGATTATGAAGAAGTCTTCCTTGGTAAAGAAACAAATACCAATAGTTCAAGTGAGGACTCAAACTCTCATTCATCACTGGAAGAAAAACAAGGCTTTTGGGTTGTATCTGGAGAGTCTTAATACAGGGGCCTGCAGAAAAATGTGAAAGAAACCACAGCAAATGTAAAGTATTGTTATAATACTCAGTATCCACAGACTTACTGGGTGAGAGTTCAGTCAAGAGGTGGAATGCTCTGGGAGAGGGGCCTCCTGCTGAGAAGCTTTGAGAATTTATGACTTAATAAACTTATTATTCTAACTAAGGTTGCCAACCAAATATTTTCTTAGTTAAGTAAGTGTATATATATATGAGACTATTGTTCCACACAACATGAACAGAGAAAAACTTTGATAATGATAAAAGGTAATAATGTTCATACATCCAAGTAAAAACTTAGTTTTCTTTTGTGCAATGTTTTCAGTAGATGCCTTTTGTCACACAGTACAAACCATGTTACATTTTCAACATTCTAAATAGAGACAAATGTAGCAAGAGTGTTATAAACATACTTGTTTGTTCTAAGGTCTTTGAACTTTCAATTTTCTCATCAAATACATTCATGAAAATGCAAGTAAAGATGAGTACTAATTGACCATGTATAATTATTAAAAGCTGATGATAAAGGAAAAACATGCTGAAATGTAGATCCAGTTTGTGTTCTTTGAGAAATAAGCACTTCTTTATTTGTCAACAGAAAGTGTTTTTATATACAAGTCATTCCGAAGAAAGATCACAATCAATATATTCATTAATTGGTACATGTGAAATGACAAATGTCATCAAAATGAACTAAAACATTATATTCATAAGGTCCAAACCTCTAAGTATAAAAGTTTAATAAAACTACTGTGCTTTAAACACAGGCATGTTCTGTTTAGTAGGCACTGCATAAATGTGTCTCAGCATCCCATAACCATAATGTGATAAAAAATTTATTTAATTATGTATATTTACGTCCAATAAATATTGTTTCTTTTCTCTATCTTTAATACGTTTATTACATGTATTTGAGGATGCCTAACATTTAAATTTTAGTTTGATAATCACAGAAATCCATCACACAAGCACTGATGGCCAGGTCTTTAACCAAGCTAGGTTTCAATAATCATTATTCCTTCATTAGTAGCTTACTTTATTAGACATCAAAGCATTTAATAAAAACCTAACCTTTGGAATTTGTAAAAAAAAATAAACATAGTGGACAATGTAATAGAATGATTCTTTGCTATGTTTTTTTTTTAAAAACTTTATCATTTATTTTGTTTTGTTTGTTTGCTTTTGAATTTTGCTCAAAGCTATATGAGGGCTATCTGCACTAGCTGTCCCTAATTTAGCACTTATAGACCAAAGGGAAGGCAGCTAGTCATCACAACCCACTGCCAACTCTTGGACTACTTTTTTACTAGTGAGTGGTGGGATTGACCATAACATTATAATGCACCCATGATTGAAAGGGCGAGCACGTTTGGTGTGATGGAGATTCAAACTTGCAACCCTCAGATTACGAGTCGAGCACCCTAACCATTTGGGGATGCTGGGCATTGAGTTTATTAACACACTGGAGGTTGGATTGAATTTGGGTCAGAACAACGTTTTTATTTTAGAAATAAGAAGTTACATTTTCATATATTTGTGATTCAATCCCAGATGGTAAAACTTCATCTTGCCAAAATTAACATACATAGGAGATTTTAAAAGAAAACAGTACTTACAGTATTTAATTCTTAAGAGCCACTCATATTTTTCACATGTGTTTCAACACAGTGGAAAGCTTATTACTGTTGAAGCTCGTAAATATACAATACATCTAAACAAAGTTCACAAGCCTAATTTGTTTACTGTATGTAGTGAATCAAAGAACTAGTTAAATTGAAGTACCTAAATCAAAGCTTTGCTAGAGAAACTGTTTTATTTCTTGTTATAATTTCAATGTTTGTCAAATGTTATTTAAACAAAAATTTAGTTCAGTGGTTCCCAACCAGGGGTGTGAGATAACATTTCAGTTTATGCAACCTGTAGTTTGTTGTAATATTTTTTATTTTCCAAATGTTTCGTTTTTGTTTATATATCATTAAAAACTAATTATAAAAAAATTGTTTTGGCCACCTTCACCTTCTTAAATAAATAATTACTGTGAGGGGTGCAAGAACATATTAAAATTTTTTAGGGGTGCAGGGCATAAAAAAGGTTGGGAACCACTGATTTAGTTGTAGTGCAAGAGGTGCACCAACCCACAGGAGGTGCAACTTTCCATCTTCGAAGGCAAGAATGGATTAGAGTTTTTCAAAAACGAGTGCAGAATCCATATTTTGCATAGGGTGCCAATAACAATCTGTTTGGTCCTATTCAAAATCTATATTATTAATTCCAGTTTTTCCTGTCACAAGTCTTTTAAACTATAAATTCCCAACAATAATGGTAATATGTGAATTTTATTTATTATTGTTATACCACCGATTTATTTGTCTATTAGATAAACACCCATTTTCTTAAGCTTAACAATATCTATATAATTAATTTTTCTGACAAAAAACAACAGCTCTGCTATGTATCCACAGAATTCTGGTTGCTATAATATATTTAATCTCACCTTATAAATTAAAACCTACCATATAAGGTTTAGGTAATTCTTATTAATAGAGAAAAACCAAATCAATAAAGAAAAACATGAGATATATTATGCAAATTCTTCAATAAATATCAAACAAAGTGAAAACCTCAGTGGTTAATACACCTAACACCATTTTGTATATCGCAAACTAGCCACGACTTCTGTTAATTTACGTTCCAATCACTTCTAATGTTATTTAACTGTCAAGAAGTATCAGAATGTTAATTAGTAAAGTACCTGACAAGTCACAAGGCCTGTTTCGCTACCTCATGCAAAACTGTATTATAAAACATAACCAATAGATTATAGAAATATCTAACATTTCATAAATTCTAAACCAAACAATGTTTTAACTGAAAACCTTAAGTTTTAGCTCAATACACACATATCCTCTTTAGGAGAGAGGTGTAAGACAACACAAATTGAAATTATTTTTAAAACATTCCTTTTATACAACATAAAAGTTTTGGAAAAATTAATGTTCCAAGCTTTTAATTTACACAGATGTAGAAAGATATGCATCTGCTGCTATTATTACACGTAACACTTGAACACATTTAAAGAAATGTCTGTAGTTTTAATTACAAAAGAGCCTGAGAAAAAGTTTACTGTTCTGCCACTATTTAAAAATGAGGAAATGTTTATTTTAAAGATAAACAAAATATACAAATATTAAAAAAAAAATATTTCTCTTATAATCAGAGCACATGGTTTATTAATAACACACAAACATTACTCAGTGATAAATAAAATATACGAGAAACATAGTTATAATACACGCTGTAGTTTAATATTTAGTAGCCAAGTTGCATATCCAAGCTTCTGAGACTGAAGATGCTTATGATATGTTAATCTGATGCTGATCACTAAATAATGGCAAAAACTGTTTACCACATTCACACAACAATTGAAATACCTAAACACTTGAAATATTGTAGATGAAACAATGATTCAAAAACATTACCCTAAATCTGAAAAAAAAACTGAATTCAACCAACAAACAACATAACACAATCCTGCAAGTTAGTTAACCTACGCATATTTTCAAACTGCATCTAGACTTAATGGTACATAAAGGTAAATATTCCCAAGTTTTATGAAGAGGGTTTTTTTCCACTCTTCATAAAACTTAAAATTATGAATTTACTAATCTTAAATCATAATTAAACACAAGTTTTGATAAAAAGAACTCGGTGACTATGGCACACTCAGACGTGCAAACTCATACAACAGTGACACTGCATGTTATCTCTTCTACTACAAGTTAACTAATAAAACAGCTCTGGACCTCTGAAGAAATTTGCAGAAGAATCCACTTCACAGGTAAAGATTAAAGAGTAACAAAAAATACAAACTTCTGTCTCCTGTTAATCTCCAGGTGAACTCAGTTCAGCTTCTTCAGGTGCTAAGGAAATTGGCAATACATGTTAAAACAGCATGAACTGTTTATTGTAACTGTATAAAAATTACATTAAACCTTATCAGCACACCTTTGAAAAGTTGCATTATGAAACATCTGGAGTCCAGTGGGATCTTAGGAGAACCTTAGCATTATAGTAAGTTATGGATTAAAATTCCCAAACCCAACTGCACAACTTTTATTACAAATTCTAGAGGATAAAAGTTAACAAATAACAAAACAAATGTTGTTTTTCAGTATATAAATAAACAGTATTATGCCATCACTTATACAAACAGTGTGTAAAAAAAAAATACCAAAGCTTATTACACTCCTATATCCAAGTTGTGACTCACCTGTGTATGAGGAGATTACCCCAATCTTGAAACATTCAACTCAAATAAAACTGAAAGTGTACTCTGTGGGTCATCTTGGGTATTACAAGACATTAACACTAATGTATCACTGTAGTAGGCTAAAAACCCAATAACAGGTTATTTCCAACAATTATCAAACAAGGTTTTTACAAAACAAAACATTATAAGTAGTCATCACTTATAGCAGAATAAGATGTACATATGTTTATCATAAACAGGCCAGATAATACTGTACTACTTTGATGGATTGTCCTCTATAACAGCCTATATACTACAGCCGGCAAGAGTAATCGAAGCTTCGTATATGGATCTTTTTCCGCGAATATTCGAATGCAATAATATTCGGAAATTCGCCTAATTAATATTAATAAATATTAACTTACCATTGTAGAAAAATGAAGTCAAATCTGAATAAATAACACTTTATTTAACTTTTTTTGGTAGTTGTCTGCTAAAGAGGAAAAGGAAATCCAACTTTTGTGAACATTGCATTGTGGGTACAAGATTACAGTAAACCTTCTTAAAGTTGCTACTTTGGCCAAAAGACTTTAAATATGGAGGATCAAGGCAGAAAGTCTGCTGTTTGGAAGTATTTTAAACTAGATGGAAAGAAGGCAGAGTGTCAGCTCTGCAAAGCAAACCTGTCATTTTGTGGAGGTACAACAAACCTAAGAAATCATATGAGTAACAGGCATAGTGGAATTTCCCTAACTTCCAACAAACAGGTGAGCAGTGAGCACATGGCTGTTTGACATTTCTGAACCTGCAGGAATATTCTGTGTTTAAAATTATATTATCCCATTTTTTTAAATATATGTTTTATATTTATTTTATGTATAGCTAGCAAATATATAATTAATTATTCACCTGCATTTGCAGGACTCTAAAAATGTTACTGCTGCACCTACACTGAGACAAACAACACTCCTGCAGCTGAATCCCTGTGCTACCAAAATGAATGTACACAGCACTGAGAGAATAAACAGGAGCCTGGCTCTTATGTGTGCTGTAGATCTTAGACCACTCAGTTTTGTTGAGGGTGTAGGATTTCGATATTTTGCAAACCAGTTAAACCCATCATACAAAGTTCCTTGTAGAAATACTGTTGGTAACTACCTTACAAAACTGTACAATGATGCCAAGACAGAGATGATTGGAGAACTGAGAGACCAGCATGTTTCACTGACCACTGATTTGTGGACTAGTAATGCAATGCAAGGTTACATTACTATCACAGAACAACACATTGACTTGCAATGAAAAATGCACTCAAATGTTCTGGGCACCAGACTCTTTTCTGATAGACACACAGGTCAAAATATTGCTTCTGAAATTCACAATCTGTGTTCTGAATTTCTAAACACCAACAATATTGTCCACTTAACTACTGATAATGCTGCAAATATGCTTGTGGCAGCAGAAAAGTTAGGCATTTCTCACTCTGGCTGTTTTGCCCACAGCCTTCAGTTAGCTCTGCAAGATGGGCTTAAGCTTGCACCCATTGCAAAAGCCCTTGGGGCAGGGAGAAGGTTGGTTACATTCTTCAACCATTCTGTTCTGGCCACAAGTGCCCTAAAACAAAAGCAAGTTCAGATGGCTACTGAAGCCCAGAAGGAACAAGTAAAGAAGGGTCCCATCATTGCAAAGAACCTTATACAGGATTGCCCTACAAGATGGAACTCTGAGCTGGAGATGGTGCAGCGACTGGTAGAGCTCAGAGTGCCCATATATGCAGTGTTGGTAGATGCTACCATTGTAAAAAGTGGAGAAAGATTTGACATTGATGATGTCTTTTGGGACACGATGCATACAATAATCCCAATACTTCATCCTTTTGCAGAAGCCACTGAAATTCTTGGGAAGGAAGATCTTCCCACAGGGTCCTCAATTTACCCTCTGCTGACAGATATGATGGAGGACCTTAAGACCACAGAGGAAGACAAAGCACTAGCTAAGCAGTTGAAAAAACAATCAGTATGGGATTGGTGAAAAGATTTAAATTCTTGTCAGAAGATGGAGGAATCATTAATGAAGGTCTGAATAGTTCCCTGCTGAAAGCTTCAGCACTTGATCCTAGATATAAAAGTCTAAAATTTTGACCGAAAGTCAGAGAAAGGAGCTTCATGCCAACATAGCAGAAGAAATCAGGAGATCAAGCAACACTGCAGAAGTCAAGAAGGAACCTGAGGCAGATGAGGTAACAGAACCACCTGTAAAAAAACCCATTATGTCAAAAGTTTTGAGTTATGTAATGGGTGATACAGTAGACTTGACAGAAGGCAGTGATGTTTCTTCAGTTGAGGAAGAGTTGGCTGATTTTGTCAGAGAGCCTCTAAGGCCACCAAACCCTCTTCAGTGGTGGTCTGTGTACAGGTCAAGGTTTCCATCAATTGCTTCAGTTGCTAGGAAATACCTGTCTATACCTGGTACATCAGTACCAAGCGAACGTACATTCAGCACAGCAGGTTTGACCGTCAGCAAGCTAAGGGCTTCCCTTAACCCTGAACATGTGGATCAATTGGTGTTCCTGAACAAGAACTTGAAGTCAGCAGTCAAAGCCAACATGACAGTCCCTTCTGATTTTCTCCCTGCATCTGATGCTCTCCCTGCAGTTACAGTTACCTGTACCCCCTGCTGCCAGTGCTGCCAGTACTAGCTCACAGGTCTCTAATCCAGTTTATCCCCAACTTCCTGGGCTTCCATCCTCAAATGTAAAGGAGGAAACACCATGAACAGGAATGTGCATACACTCAGTATTTTCAGTGAAAGTTGTTTTATGAGGTTTTTTACAAATGTTTTATTGTTAGTGTTTAACTTTTAATATTTTCCAAGTAACAATGGACAGAGCATTAATAATTGACCAGGATGTGGAACAGGTCTATGTGGCTGCAGCATAAACTCAGTATTTTATGTCTATTTTAACTTGTTTAGTGTTAATTGTTTTCTGATGTTTTTTATGTTCATTAATAAAGTTCATGTTTATTAATAATGTTGTTTCCCAGTGTGTAGAATAAAAGAAAACAAACAACAATAATTATTTTGACAAGTATTTTATTCAACACAGTATAGTAATATAATTACATAAATAAAATAATAATGGACAACAATTTTACAGCATCAAAATAAGAAAAACAGGTCACAGGTGCCAGAAGTCAGCTTTTGTACAGAGGGCTCACATTGAACAGAGCAGCAACAATATGGTTTACAGTAATACATTACCCATGGTACACTGTGACAGGAAGTTCAAGAAAAGAATGTAAACTTCAGTAAATGATGAAAAACAAGTTATTTCTACTCTTTACTGGCATAAATATTGCAATTTAAGGTAAGTTAATTATTAATTAATAATTCCAAAACGATCTAACAAGTATATGCACGAATATTCGGATATTCACGAATTTTCGCCCACGAATATTCGAGTGCCATTCTGACATTCGTTGACCGGCCTACTATATACTGAAATAAATGTTTAGAAATGTTTTTTCCTGTGCCATAAAGGTAAACTGCACGTATAGCGACGGTCAATGACAGTGTAGGGTCATCTGTGTAGACTACAGATCAATGTTAGATTATAGCTATGTAATCTACCTTGTTGTTTAAGAAACAAGACAATTACTTGAACTGGTTATGTGAAAAGATAAAAGTTACTGGGATCCTTGTTGACCCCAGATGTGCTGACAAGGGTTAAATAGTAAGTTATTGAACTATTTCTATACACTATAAAAAAGAAAACTAAAAACAGTTTTGAAACACTTCAAAACTAAACGTATCAACTAAAATCACAACTCTTAAAAATTACTCATTAGAGTAATATATTACAACTAAGCCTTACTACAAATGTACACACACAAATCATTCTGTCTTACAGGTGGCTTCTTTCTACAAGTATATAAATACTCTAGAAACCATGAAAAACAAACAAATTACTGCTCAATATCTCAGCAGAATCAACTGTAAAGTTCCTACTTAAAATTCAAAATCACAATTGTTAGAGATGGGTAGGTAAATAGGACTTAGTAAGACCAAATTCCACATTCTAATAGAATAAAGATTAGTGACTTACAATATTTCAATAAGCTGGGTAGGTGGGACTAGTTGGAGAAGTGGTCTGAGAGGTGGTTACAGTCACAGTTCTCTCCCCTTGGGCGATATCTCCTGCTCTCCAAGCTCTGTACTTAATAAAAGTGTCTGTTCCATACAACAACATTGCAACAAATCCAAAGAACTGAAATAAAGGTATTTATTTTCATTTTAAATTCTCAATAATTATTTCTAATCAAGAATTTTACAAATGGTATTACAGAAAATTCTGTTAAAAATTTAAGAAAAATAATAATATCCAGTTTGTATAATTCAGATGTGGTATATATTGGATTGTGTGTTTTCTTCTATTTATATTGAAACCAACAAGTCAAAAATTGAAATTTGTATGTTGAAATACCATTTATTTTGGGAGTTTACTCAAGATACCTGGTACTACAGTACCAGATGTGTATTCAAGATACGAGGTGCTAAGGCAACTGGTCCTGACCCTAAACCTTGTTTTATTTACAAAAATGCAGAACACTAGATCATTTAAATGTTAAAAGAAAGTGGATAACACTGAATTCTGGCTTCACATATAACCATGTATTAGAGACATTAAAGAATATTCTACACCAAGTACGTATCTACACACGTGACTAAAGATAACACACATAACATTAGACATTAAAGAATATACTACACCAAGAACTTATCTACACACGTGACTAAAGATAACACACATAACATTAGACATTAAAGAATATACTACACCAAGAACTTATCTACACACGTGACTAAAGATAACACACATAACATTAGACATTAAAGAATATTCTACACCAAGAACTTATCTACACACGTGACTAAAGATAACACACATAACATTAGACATTAAAGAATATACTACACCAAGAACTTATCTACACACGTGACTAAAGATAACACACATAACATTAGACATTAAAGAATATTCTACACCAAGTACTTATCTACACACGTGACTAAAGATAACACACATAACATTAGACATTAAAGAATATTCTACACCAAGTACTTATCTACACACGTGACTAAAGATAACACACATAACATTAGACATTAAAGAATATTCTACACCAAGTACTTATCTACACACGTGACTAAAGATAACACACATAACATTAGACATTAAAGAATATTCTACACCAAGTACTTATCTACACACGTGACTAAAGACTAAAGATAACACACATAACATTAGACATTAAAGAATATACTACACCAAGAACTTATCTACACACGTGACTAAAGATAACACACATAACATTAGACATTAAAGAATATTCTACACCAAGTACTTATCTACACACGTGACTAAAGATAACACATAACATTACACATTAAAGAATATACTACACCAAGAACCTATCTACACACGTGACTAAAGATAACACATAACATTACACATTAAAGAATATTCTACACCAAGTTCTTATCTACACACGTGACTAAAGATAACACACATAACATTAAAGAATATTCTACATCATGTTACCTAGGTTACATTCCTTGTCATATTTTGGATATTATTAATACAGTCTTACCCCAGCTGCAGCAAATGCATTGTCATATTTCCCTTTAACTGACACGACCAGAGCAGCAATGAGGTAGAAAATGGTCCAAACTCCACAATACACCAGTTCCTACCCAAATATTTATAGAAAGAAAACAAGAGTTTATACAAGTAATATTACAGCACTGAAATCAGTTTATAATGGCTGTGTATTATGTAATTGTGGAAAATCCATATGGTATTATTACATATAGATTATACAGGGTGTTCAGAAAGTCACTGTGCACTTATATATTTATTAACAGACATGTTTCAATATAGAATACAGGAGGTAAATATGAATGACAATTATAAACAATGTTGAAAGTGACCCTCGTTGGCATCAATAGAGGCCTGGATCCTTCTTATTTTGTTTCTAAACACCACTATCAGTTCCTGGCTTGAAATAGACTGAATAAAATATGATTACAAAACTGCACAGTGACTTTCCGAACACCCTGTATCATCATATCAGGTTCTCAGCACCGTATTAAATGCAAAATCAGTGAACCCCATATAAGACGTGAAATAGAAGCTGGTAACAGTATCATTTCTCAAACAACATACTACCGTAACTTTGTTCATGTCTGAACTAACTTGTATACATAGTTAACTCCTTCTTATCTTTGGTAGTTTGACCTATAACATACTAGTTTTTATCTCTTTCATCAACCAACATTATATCATATACATTTTTTAACTGCAAGTTATCCACTCTCTTTGTTGATTTCAAATAAACGAAAAAAGGAACTTCTTATAAGCTTGGGTATTGATAACTGATGTTAATTCATGACTCATATAATCAGAAGTATACAATTCCTCGTGAATCAGGTAACCAGACTCATTTTCATTGCTCAGATAAACAAAACAAATGACTGGTAATATGTAGAATGACTTTATGTTATACAGTTCTAAATAAACACCAGTTTGACTTTATGTTATACAGTTCTAAATAAACACCAGTTTGAAGTTCAGAAACATATGAATTACTTATTGTTTTTCCAGTTTACTTTGACACCTGTTCCACATAGCAGCTGTCGGCAAAATACGTTTATTTCTTTCACGAACAAGAATTATGCTGTTTTATTTTTAAAATCTACAACTATTTCTAAAAGGAATAAAAACTGAAAGAAGAAATATCCTGAATGTCCTCTTTGACAATATCGTGCATTCGAACCCTAATGTAAAAGTTTTGTAACACAGAAACTGTATGAAAGATGAAAGAACTTGAATTAAAAGTTTTTCAACAGTAGTTGCTGATGAATTAAACAAAACATTTAACGTCAGTCCCTTAACTTACCGATGTTAATCTGATGGGTCATTCATTTTACACATACAACACTGATGGAAAATATATTTCTAATTTATTGGTCTGTCAGACAAGAATGGAAATACATTGGAAAACACATTTCCATACATTGAACTTTAGTTTGACTGTAGGAACCACTACCAAATGGATTACTAGGAACCACTACCAAATGGATTACTTACCACTAACAGCCATGGAATAATATGAGTTTTTTCAATGATGTGAAAAAGATAGAAAATCAATAGTATTAAAGTCACCCAAAAGGCTGTCATTGAAACAAAACTGAACCAGTTGCTCTCAGAACACAAGTTACACACAGTCACTTGAACACATATAAATCCAATCAAGTTGATAACCTGAAATTAGAGAAAAATGATAAAATAAGAAGAGGATAGAGATAATATTGTGGAGAATTTATACACTTAACATACACAACATTTCAGTGTAAAAAATGACAAATTAACAACAAGTAAAATCACTTCTTTCCAGAAACATAAAAGAAATATTTTGTGAAGTTTCTACTTCTTAAACAGCTACAGGTACAAATAAGATATAAATATATATATATTAGCTCACCTATATGCCTCCTGGTGGCACTTTATTGAAAGCAGAGTAAAGTATTTGTGCTTAAAAGTTGAAAATAAACAAAAAGTATGCTATAAACTTAGTTTTATTTCTTAAATGTATAACTAATTGCATTATAGAAATTCAAAACTGGAAGAAAAAAGTTTTGTCATAATTTAAGTTTTTCACATGTCATTTTTTAAAACTTTAGAAGATCTAATAATTAATAGTAATTAAAATTACTAGAATATAAAATAAATTAAACATAAAATAAGAGAAAATAATAATAACAAATAATAATGGAAATACTTCAATTACTAATTTTGACTAATTAATTATTTTACATAAATTAATTGGGTTAATCATCCAACTCTGTACAAAAAAAGAAAAATTTTTTCTATGTGAACTTGCATAGGTTATGCTTTTTCATGTTCATTAAAATTCTAACAACATGAAAACAAAGAGATAGAGAAAATAGAAGAAAACTGTGTGCTTTAGATTTGCTTACAAAATACAGTATGACTCATTACAGAAAACAGTATAAAAAATTATAACTTCACTTCCAAAGAATCTGTGTAACAAGTTTTTTTGTTCCTTATATTGCATACTTCATTTTGTATTACGATGACAGGAATATTTGTAACTATTTGGCACATACGTTTTGTTTTTTTTAAATATAAGTACTAAAACTAAAGTTGATCACATTATACCAATGATTTTCTTGTTTTCTAAACATAATTTTTTTCATTTATACTTAAAACTTAAATTCCCATCAGTATCTCACATATTAACATTACAGGAAATATACAATGAATTTTTTTATATTTATAAAGTGAATATTTTTACTTTCAGTAGGTATTTCAAGTCTAAATATGCTGAGGTTAACTTCACTATTTATGCAGTTTTCAAGGGTAATAATAACAACAGGATTTGTTGAAATATTTAAAAGAGTGTATACATATTTCTAAATTACTGAAAACAAATGTGGTTTCTTTCACTAAGATGTAAATCCACACACCACTTGGACAACTTTTAATATTCCTGGGACTGTACGAACGTAGCTTTTGTCAAATCGTACGACTGGAGACACTTTAGTTGTGCTCGAAGTTACAGTTGTACTTGTGTGGGTTGCTGAAAAATCAGTCGCCATTTTTTTGTTTTGTTTTTCTCCTAGAGAGAAAGACATAATTTTTTTTTTTCTTTTACCATTATATAAAGGCTTATTTCCATCTTTGTTAGAATTGTATTACACTTTTATAAATTTTCAGGTGAACTATACAAAGTTTAAGAGCTTCTACATCAATAAATAATTTTACAAAAACGAAAAACACTTAAATCATTTTAAAAAATCTGTATGACCAGGCTTTAACTTTCATAACTATAAAAGTATTAGCAGGCAGTTTAAAATGTAAAATAGTACATTAGGAATAAAAATTACTTTTATTATCACAAATAGTGTTTTGGAGCATCATACATAAAAACTTTATTATTTATGTGAAATTACATCACAAATATCAATGATACTGACAGTCAGAACAACTAACAAACCATGGAAGTTAACAGAACAGAAAAATATATCAACTAAACTACATTACTAAAGTTCGTAACACGAACGCAATGTTGGTTCTAATTCTAGCAAACTTACTTTAGGACTAACTCACTTATGTGCCAGGTGGTGCTGAAAGTTAAAGTTCAAAGGAGTCAATGACACCGATAATACACCAACTCTGATCCTTAGGATTAAATCTTAATACTAGAAGTAGGAGTTGCTGAACACATAAATAAAATTTAGAAGATTCTATACAAATTCTGCTAATCTCGATAAGTTAGTAACGTCCTCCAAACTCGAACAATTTAGATTAATTTTAGTATCAATTAATAAACTATATTAAAATCTAAACATTTATACCATTAAAAGCTTTCGAAAAACTTAATTTTCTTACCTTCTTTAAGTTGCAATACAGAAGATATAAAATTACACCCAACAACCCGCACAGCAAAAAGTATTTTAATATATGATACAAGGATTAGAGGGCGCTAAGTTAACTGAACTAATTTCTCATTCAGTACAATTGTGTTATATACACATGATATTTTTGTACATATATTGCTGGTCGTTTTTATAGTTATAGAGGTTTTAAGTTGTATTCAGTGATAATTCCAAACTTTGTTATTTTGCATCATAATTTTATTGACTTATATTTTTAACATTTCCTTCTTTTATGTGGAGTGACAACGATTTTAGAATTGATTAATCATTTTCATAAAATTGAAACGGATAATCGTCGGCTAATTTGTATCCCACGTTAGAAAATCTGAAGATGGAACAGTCAAAGTTCAGAAATAGAAACAATATACTGTATATTTCGTACATTTTTCTAGAAATACATGTATGCATAGATTTTTCTGGTTCTAACATGTCAGCTTACATTGTTTTACGTGAACGAATGCCAAAAATACTTTTTATTTTGAGATAACTGGCAAATCGACGATATCTGCCTATTAGAAAAAAACACTTGTGGATACACAATCTATGTATGCAGCTGTGGTCTAAAGGACGGCGTTTCAAAAAAATTCTGCTTTTTGAAACGTCGTCTTTGCACTTAAACTGTGTTAAGTAGGTTGTATGTAACCAATATATTTCTACATGTGTTTTTCTTATAAACAGTGGCCGCCTGTTTTGTACTTAATCCAATATGAATATTATACCTAAATTATTTATCAAAGAATACTTTCCTTTTGTTAATAAACACAAAGATACACAATAGGTTATCTGTGCTGTGCTCACCATGGGTTTCGAAAATCAGTTTTTAGCGTTATAAGGCTAATACTTACTGTTTAGCCACTGTGGCGTTAAAATAGAAATCAAGCGTGTAAGACTCTCGCCTGTCATACATCACATGCGGTTGGATATTTAACCATTCAAACAAACATATTTAAACTAAATTATTCTTTCTATTTATGAATGAAAACAATTTCCCATTTTATATTTCGAGGTCAATTATCGCTGGAAATCGAATCAGATGATTATCCGAGTTATTAACGTATTCCTACTTTTAGGCCTCTGATAATATAAATTAATTCTATACAGATGTATGTTCTGTACTGTGCAGAGAATCGAGTGTAAGTTTTTAGTATTTTAAGTTCACAAATTTACTGCGGACCCTCTGATGGATTTTATAGGCAGAACATACAGTTGAAATTATAGTATTTTATATCATTAGAAAGTATAAGCGTTGGCTAGTTTTACTGCAAAAACTGTTTCCCCTAAAGGATTTGATTTCAAATATGATTTTCTGTTGCACACATTTTTTTTTTCTACAGTCATCTTGTGAATTTTCAATCAGATTAAACTTCAGCTAAACAGAACAAAAGAAATAGTTTTTATACTCAAACACATAATACAAGAACGTCAATGAATGTGGTTAAATTCATTTCGCTCTATAGCTACATATTATTCTGGATAAGTTCCCAATGGCGTTAGATGCGCTAGTTGTGGGAAATATTACTACATAGTGGCAGACATGCAGGTATATCATTTTTTCTACTTGTTTTAATTATATAGAAAAACTAAAACTTAGAACTTGTTTTTTGCGAAACTACAGAATATAATATTTATAGTTCCAATGTCTCACTAGGTTAAATCTAGCACCACCAGGAATAACAAGTACAAAGAGTGAACTCCTGATCTAAGAAATACGAAAAACTGCCCGGCATGGCCAGGTGGTTAAGGCACTCGACTCGTAAACTGAGGGTCGTGGGTTTGAATCCCCGTTGCACCAAAAATGCTCGCCCTTTCAGCCATGGGGGCGTTATAATGTGACGTTCAATCCCACTATTCGTTGGTAAAAGAGCAGCCCAAGAGTTGGCGGTGAGTGGTGATGACTAGCTGCCTTCCCTCTAGTCTTACACTACTAAGTTAGGGACGGCTAGCGCAGATAGCCCTCGAGTAGCTTTGTGCGAAATTCAAAAAACAAACTTGTGAGTTGTAAGCTTGATGTTTAAATATTTTCTACATACAAGTACACACACTTCTATTTGTGCACTAAGAAAGTTTGTGTTAATTTTCAGCGCAGTTTATAAATCAAGTAGTTATGAATATAAGTGGAGAAGTCTTTGTTTCATTCAGTGTTGCCTGTACTTGTTTTACTGAAGTGTTGCTGTAGTGAGTTGGTCATTTCAAGTATGGTGGCGCTACATCGCGACAGTTTAGTTACCGATATTTGTGTTGTAAATGTATTTTATTGGAGAATATTGTATTTAGCATGTGTTCGTCTGCGTGTGCCCGCACGTGTGTATATACACATATATAATGTAGTGTACAGTATGCATTTTAATCCTGGGTAAAGGAATCTCAGTCGAAAAGCTTTTTTACAGTTAAATCCTTTTTTTTAAACATTATTTGTTTATTTTGTGAAACCGATAGAATGAGATGAATTTATAAGTTTGTAGATGGCAGCACGTTACGGTATTACATTTATTGAGACATAGGTTGCAATGAAAAATGAATAAAAGTAAGGATTTGTTGAAAGAATTTCCAGATAATTTTCATTATCTTGCACAACCTTTTAGCTACATAATTGGTCCAACCAACGACGACCTTCGAAACAATGTTACAAGCAGTAAAGTTTGAACTGAGAGAGTCAAAGCAAAATTTCAATGGACGCCTCAAGAGCCCTGATGTACAATATCTAAGTCAGACATCTACTTTGTGCACATCCATAATGAGACATACACAGCACATCAAAGATGACTCTGGTGTGGTACTGACATGAGTTATACTGCTAATGACTCAAGAGTGGAGCATCAGGGTCGTTAACAATTATCGCACCATCAATAAAGAAGCCCCAGCTATTTCTGTCTATCCATTTCAAGTTCCAACAATTTGAGCATCACTTCTTATTACTCTCAAGTACTACTGGTAGCTGGAGACCACGGGGAAGAGAAGATACATACCCCATTTTTTCTATAAATTCTAAGTAAATACGTATTGGACATTTTATCATGAAATGGGCCCAGCATGGCCAAGCGTATTAAGGCGTTCGACTCGTAAGCCGAGGGTCGTAGTTTCGAATCCCGATCGCACCAAACATGCTCTCCCTCCCAGCCGTGGGGGCGCTATAAGTGATGGTCAATCCCACTATTCGTTGGTAAAAGAGTACCCTAAGAGTTGGCGGTGGGTGGTGATGACTAGCTGCCTTCCCTCTAGTCTTACATCTCTAAATTAGGAACAGTTAGCGCAGATAGCTTCGAGTAGCTTTGCGCGAAATTAACAAAAACAAACAAGCATTATGAAATACCTGTCCGATATTGTGAGCTCACAATTACAAAAACAGTAGCGTGACTGATATCAAAGATAAGTTTCCCACAGTTTTTTTTTAGTAAAATTAATTTTCGCGTCTCTGCATTTGATGGTTGTTACTTTTTATCCAACTCCATTAAGTGATAGAATCATTACCACGATATTTATCTTTGTTTACTGTATAACTGTGTAATAAATAGAATATTATTATGCATCTTTCTAATAATAGTCGTCAATGTTCTTGCTACTATCAACAACTGAATTTTTTCTTATCAAATAATTTGTATTTAAGCAGTTTAGATTAGTTATTAACTATTCACTTATTATTACGATAAAATAATAATAATTTGAAAACATTATAGAAGTGATGAGTTCCACAATTGATATGATTGGTTAGAGAAAGATATTGCAAAGATCTCTTCTGCTTGTTTCTGAAGATGGTTATTCAAAGTGATTCCTCACATCCAGCCACGAGTGTGTTTTTCTTATAGCAAGGCCACATCAGGTTATCTTTTGTGTCCATCTAGAGGACCACAAGCAGCAAATTACAATAAGCGACATTACAATATGGCAACTGACGATGGCCAGTTATATATGATCAAATGTTAAAGAATGTGTTACTTTCTACTGATAAACTTTAATTTCAGCTTCCTAGATGGCCTGGCATGGCCTAGCGCGTTAAGGCGTAAAAGAGTAGCCCAAGAGTTGGCGGTGGGTGGTGATGACTAGCTGCCTTCCCTCTGGTCTTACACTGCTAAATTAGGGACGACTAGCACAGATAGCACTCGAGTAGCTTTGTGCGAAATTCCAAAAAACAAACAAAGAAACAAAGCTTCCTAGATGCACTGATTGAAACAAATAGAAAATTTGGAAATGTGTATATTTTACGGTTTTTTTGTTTAAAAGGATGCTATTAAAATATAGCTTTATTAATGATGGCATCAAAGAAAAACCCTAAAACAGATTAACACTGTAGTAGAATATTAGATTTTCGAGCTGGCGAGATGGGTTCGAGGGTATTACAACATATTCCCATTACTTTATGCTATGTGTGTGCTATAAAAGTGATGGTTAATCCGTTAGCATGGACAATGTGGTGGCATTATCTGACTGCCTTTTCTCTGGTTAATAATTCTAAATTTTCATTATTGGGTAGTTTTGTTTTCTAGTTGGAAGAAAATGTTTTTCCTAAAGTTGATATTGTTATTTTATCTTAAAATTAATGTGATTACGTCTTTACTTCTTTCAGGGTACTTCAGTTGATGTTCCAAAAAAACTCAAATCAGTCCAACATTTGTGACATCAAACTGAGCCTGGAAATAAGCCAATCTCGCGTCATCTCGAATAAGTCTCGTCTTGAAACCTCGAGTGTCAGATTTACAAAGACTCGACTGCCGACCATTATGGTAAACCGTGTTCACACGGTGGCTAAATATCGTGGCTACTCTAGATTTGATGCTATAACGCAAAGCTACACAATAGGCTATATACTTTGTATACATCACACAGAATCGACCTCCAGATTTTAGTGTTATAATCCGTAAATTAACCGCTGAGCCACTAACTAGCACTGAAGAAAAGTTAAATTTTATAAAGCAGTAAAATATATATAATAAGACTAAACAGTATTTCGAAAGACGACATTGTAATAACTTGCCACAAACCTTTAGCTCACGTTGAATGTTTGGAGCAACATTGTTAGGTCTAAAGGTAGGGTTAAAAGAAAATACATGTTTGTAACCTGCACATATTCTATGTGGTAACCTCACTATTAACGTACTTATTTAGCAGCATTATTTACCCCACTAAAGTCTCAAAGAAAACAACTTCTGAGAACTTTCTATTAATAAAACAACCGGTTTCCCCACACGGACTATCTCGATTGATAAAAATCAGTGATAGTTTAGGTATACACAGCGCACTCTAACGAATTTTTACTGTTAAAGGTGAAAACTTGAATATGGTACTTATGCTTTTTGTTTTCATGCGCCAGGACCAGATTAAGCCTAATTACAGCTGTAACGAATATTTACTGTCAAGGATAAAAACTTGAATTGGTACTTTCTTCTCCTTCGCCAGGACTAAACTACGCCTTATAATAACTCTAACATATACTTACTGTAAATACTAAAAATTCGAAATCCCTACTCAAGTTTTTTATATTTTTAACCCTCCCTTCCCAGGACTAAACTACGCATTATCACAGCAGAAACGAATATTTACTGTAAATAGTAAAGACTTGAATCATGTACAAATGTGTCGCTTTTTTCCCCCTCTTTTGCCAGGACTAAATTACATTTTATCAGTCAGTTTAGTTTTTTATAAACAACGGTTGTTTCTACTTTTGTTTTTTAGGTTTTTAGTGGAATATGCTTGGGGCTAACGATAACGTATGGGACTCCTGTTTGGTTGTTACTAGGCCCAGACTATTGATTCCTCCGTATTCCAGGAAGTGCTACGTTCTTGGGTGCTGCAATAACTCTTATCTCATGTCTTTTATCTAGCCACACATTCAGTGCAGCCCGAACAACCATTTTGGTCAGATCTAGTAAAGTCGTTAAATGTGAACAACACACTTTTCAAACTTCGTTGAACATCATTAGTAAAATTATTGTATTACAAGCCGTTTTGGTAAGTAATAATTTTACAGATCGTTTTGGTAGGTAATAATTTTACAGATCGTTTTGGTAGGTAATAATTTTACAGACCGTCTTGATAGGCTGTACTGTTTAACAGATTTTCTTGATAGGCCGTGTTGTTTTACAGACCTTCTTGATAAGATATGATAGGCTAGAGGTCTAATGGTATTTCTTTGGTTTGTCGATCGAAGTTGTGCTGATGGATCTTGAAATGGCGAAACGGTAGTCTATAGCAGAGAGGAGGGGATAGCCAATCAAGGAGATACTTAGGCTTTTACGTCACAAGATCTCTTCAATTTTTACTTTTGGTGAAAAAATAAATATATAATATAAACATATTAGGCTTTGCTTTACGAATACATTTCACGATGTTTCACATAAAAACTTCGTTGACACTATCACAAACATAACCGCCTTCGAGGAAGAAAAACCTATTACTGTCGCTACAACCTAATCTTACTGTTTGTATTGTGCAATTGTAAATAACTTGCTTTGATCTGTAAAATAACGATGCAGGTTTTTGTACTGTAAATTAGATTTTCAGGTGCGTTTTATTGTGTTAATTAGAATTAGCTTGTTTTAAAAGTAACTTAAGCTTACAGGAAACGGTGCAGAATTCTGTGGCTTTTATGATTTACACCAGCTCCTCAGCTTCTTTTTTTATTAATTAAGACATATTTCATTTTATGGTCGCTGTATTTGGTTACCTCATATTTTCAAGCATATCCTGCTGTGATGGCCGTTTCAGTAAGTATTGTTTAATTTTGTAATGTATAAACTGTATCAGACTTTGGTTGCTTAGCAACATTTTCTTAAAACTGTAGTTAAATAATTAGCAGTTAAAAATTTTAATTTCATTAATCCTCTGTGTAAAAATAATAATTCTAGATTTTCTCTCTTTTCATCTATACTTTTGTAAAATGTTTTTTAGAAGAACCATATTACTATTATAATTGCAACAATTCTCTGAATTGTCTAGCCGGGTAAGACGGCCCACCAGAATAATAATGACGTATGCCATTTTTGTTTCGTTTCTAAGGTAACCTAAATTAATTTTGAGTTTTCTCTTCAGGTTTTTGGCAGCCTTGACTCATGCTATCGACGTTATTTGTGCTCAGAGGACCTTTAAACAACGCAGCTGAAGAACAGAAATCGTTGTTAAATATGTGCCTCAGAAATTTCAGTGAAGCATGATTGATGGTAGAATTTGATACAAACATCGGTATGCATCAACTAATTTCCAACAAAACTAGTTAAACAACTCAATTTTAAGATATCAGGTATCTTTCCGCCAGAGGGCGAGAAAGAACGAGATCAAGCCTTCACGATGCATTTTCGACACCTTCAACATGACCTTGTGGCATTAAGTTCTCTGAGGTATTTTCACCGTGTGACACACTTTGCTTGAATACAAATGTAACGACTTACTTATACAATTTTTGTTTTTATTTCTTTCGTTTGTTATATTTTAAAACAAAAATAATACGTACAGGTATCTAACAAGAAATGCAAGCTTTTCTGGTTTGCCGGAGTAAACACACTTTCTGGTAATATTTGTTTCGTACCTATTTGTTCACTTAACATGATATAACTTAGCGTGTGCCCTGAGTTGTTCCACAAAATATAATAATGGTTTAATATTTAAACAATATATTTAATTCGTATATATGCCGAAGCTGTACGGCTACTCGCCACAGTCTCTAATTTTGAAATATTGACTAGAGTAAGAAAAGATAGCAAGTCAGTAGCACCCTACTAACCTTACTTGACGGTAAGGGATCAACTGTCACTATTATAACGCACCAACAGCCTCAACTGCAGGAATATTTTGTGTCATCGCAACCAGTTCGAACCCGGATCATCAGCTCTGTGCCCCTTATAGTTGTTCAACTAAACTGGCTCTTTATGAACATTTTTCTGAGGGCAAGATGGGTTGTTCGATTAACACAATTTTATAAAAGAAATGTTTACTTAACACAATGTAATAACAACGTAACACAGTATAGATGGAAGCTAAGAGGGAGATGTGAGACTGACCAGTCATGATGTTTATGGAAGCAGAAAACTAAGTCTGGTTAACACGATATGGATGGTAGCGAGATGGAGAAGACAACAGTGACTGATGTCAGTCTGACAGGCAGCGAGATGGAGAAGACAACAGTGGCTGATGTCAGTCTAACAAGTGTTATGAAACAATAAGTAATATTAATACAGTATTTTCTTTAAAACAATTAAACACAGTGTTAACTTAACAATGACTAAATGACAATTTGTATAATATCCATTTGACATATCTTTGAATAAATAAGACTCTATATTCACTTGATACTAGCACCATAAAACAACATGCGCTGTCCTTATGATGAAATACCTTGATAAGGACGTGGTTTGATGCTTTATGCGATATAAATACCATTTCACCTTATGTAGCAGGTTCAAACTGTTCAGCTAACGAATCTTTACTGATAATGTTACATTAAACAATAAATTACTTTCCAATTTTCACGTTTCATTCTTAGGTTATGATGTGGAATCCGGCTTTAAAAGATCCTAAATCATTAACACTTCATATAATTCTTCTGTTACTTTAAAAACATTCAAATCCCGAAATATCTCACTGTGAGGTGAAAAACAGATAAACAATAGAAGTTCCCAGGTTCCTTTTAATAGATGTAATTATAACTCAGTATTTTAATCACAAAGCATAACACTTCCTTAGGTATGATGTTGAATGGCAAAACATGATACGATACCAATGGTACAACGTGACCCTTTTTTAAGTTGGAAGTCAATGGTACAACATGGTCCTCCATTAAGTACAATACCAATGGTATAACATAACCCTTCCTTAAATACGATACCAATGGTACAACAAATATTTCCTTTTATACGATATCCTGAGTCCAACAAATGATCATAGAGCTCAAACAACTCAACATCAATAACACAGTTTATCCTTACCTTAACTTAACAGTGAGTTCACTGTAAACAACACAGTTCATCCTTATCTTAACTTAACAATTGGTTCACTGTAAACAACACAGTTCATTCTTACCTTAACTTAACAGTTAGTTCATTGTAAACAACACAGTCCATCCTTAACTTAACAGTTAGTTCACTGTAAACAACACAATCCATCCTTAACTTAACAGTTAGTTCACTGTAAACAACACAATCCATCCTCAACTAAACAGTTAGTTCACTGTAAACAACACAGTCCATCCTTAACTTAACTTAACAGTTAGTTCACTGTAAACAATACAATCCATCCTTAACTTAACAGTTAGTTCGCTGTAAACAACACAATCCATCCTCAACTTAACAGTTAGTTCACTGTAAACAACACAATCCATCCTTAACTAAACAGTTAGTTCACTGTAAACAACACAGTCCATCCTTAACTTAACTTAACAGTTAGTTCACTGTAAACAACACAATCCATCCTTAACTTAACAGTTAGTTCGCTGTAAACAACACAATCCATCCTCAACTTAACAGTTAGTTCACTGTAAACAACACAATCCATCCTCAACTAAACAGCTAGTTCACTGTAAACAACACAGTCCATCCTTAACTTAACTTAACAGTTAGTTCACTGTAAACAACACAACCCATCCTCAACTAAACAGTTAGTTCACTGTAAACAACACAGTCCATCCTTAACTTAACAGTTAGTTCACTGTAAACAACACAACCCATCCTTAACTTAACTTAACAGTTAGTTCACTTTAAACAATACAATCCATCCTTAACTTAACAGTTAGTTCACTGTAAACAACACAATCCATCCTCAACTAAACAGTTAGTTCACTGTAAACAACACAGTCCATCCTTAACTTAACTTAACAGTTAGTTCGCTGTAAACAATACAATCCATCCTTAATTTAACAGTTAATTCGCTGTAAACAACACAATCCATCCTTAACTTAACAGTTAGTTCACTGTAAACAACACAGTTCATCCTTACCTTAACTTAACAGTTAGTTCGCTGTATACAACACAATCCATCCTTAACTTAACAGTTAGTTCACTGTAAACAACACAACCCATCCTTAACTTAACAATTTGTTCACTGTACACAACACAGTCCGTCCTTAACTTAACAGTTAGTTCACTGTAAACAACACAATCCATCCTCAACTAAACAGTTAGTTCACTGTAAACAACACAATTCATCCTTAACTTAACTGAACAGTTATTCCACTGTAAACAACACAATCCATCCTTAACTTAACTTAACAGTTAGTTCACTGTAAACAACACAGTTCATCCTTAACTTAACTTAACAGTTAGTTCACTGTAAACAACACAATCCATCCTTAACTTAACAGTTAGTTCACTGTAAACAACACAATCCATCCTTACCTTAACTTAACAGTTAGTTCGCTGTAAACAACACAATCCATCCTTAACTTAACAGTTAGTTCGCTGTAAACAACACAATCCATCCTTAACTTAACAGTTAGTTCGCTGTAAACAATACAATCCATCGTTAACTTAACAGTTAGTTCGCTGTAAACAACACAATCCATCCTTAACTTAACAGTTAGTTCACTGTAAACAACACAGTTCATCCTTACCTTAACTTAACAGTTAGTTCATTGTAAACAACACAGTTCATCCTTATCTTAACTTAACAATTGGTTCACTATAAACAACACAGTTCATTCTTTTCTTAACTTAACAGTTAGTTCATTGTAAACAACACAGTTCATCCTTAACTTAACAGTTAGTTCACTGTAAACAACACAATCCATCCTTAACTTAACAGTTAGTTCACTGTAAACAACACAATCCATCCTCAACTAAACAGTTAGTTCACTGTAAACAACACAGTCCATCCTTACTTTACTTAACAGTTAGTTCACTGTAAACAACACAATCCATCCTTAACTTAACAGTTAGTTCGCTGTAAACAACACAATCCATCCTTAACTTAACTTTACAGTTAGTTCACTGTAAACAACACAACCCATCCTTAACTTAACTTAACAGTTAGTTCACTTTAAACAATACAATCCATCCTTAACTTAACAGTTAGTTCACTGTAAACAACACAATCCATCCTCAACTAAACAGTTAGTTCACTGTAAACAACACAATCCATCCTCAACTAAACAGTTAGTTCACTGTAAACAACACAGTTCATCCTTAACTTAACTTAACAGTTAGTTCACTGTAAACAACACAATCCATCCTTAACTTAACAGTTAGTTCGCTGTAAACAACACAATCCATCCTTAACTTAACAGTTAGTTCGCTGTAAACAGCACAATCCATCCTTATCTTAACAGTTAGTTCGCTGTAAACAATACAATCCATCCTTGACTTAACAGTTAGTTTGCTGTAAACAACACAATCCATCCCTAACTTAACAGTTAGTTCACTGTAAACAACACAACCCATCCTTAACTTAACAATTTGTTCACTGTACACAACACAGTCCATCCTTAACTTAACAGTTAGTTCACTGTAAACAACACAATCCATCCTTAACTTAACAGTTAGTTCACTGTAAACAACACAATCCATCCTTAACTTAACAGTTAGTTATTTTCTCACTGACAAGTTAACAATCAACAAACCTAAACTTATGAATCTCAGAACGGCTGGTACAGGTATTAACACTAAATTTGATAAGCAGAGAACAATGTTTCGACCTGAAGATGACCTGATAAGAACGAAACGTTGTTCTCTGCTTGTCAATAAAAATGTCTATACCCATTACAGCAGTTCTGAGATATATTTTTATTTGAAGTGGGTTTCTCGTCATCATGAAATATCAACTTACACTGAAGTTTCAGTAAATCCACGCACAGAGACACAAAGTTGACCCAAAATAATATTCCGCATGACTATTGTCACGTGATCTATCGCAGTCTTTTTACATAAACGAAAGTGAATTTTTAATAATACAAAATTAAAGTAAAAATGGTTTCAATACATTAATTATTCAGACAAAAATATACAAGTAATTTTGAATCGTCCATTTTCCCAAATAATAGATAGGTTGAAGACTTAAAACATTAAACATTACATAAACTACGTAACTTAAGAGATAAAAAAATAATTTTTCCAAATGTTTTTTCAATAATGTTACCTACAAAAGTGTAACTACACATTAATGAATTAATAAAACACATTAATATAGTTAGATCTTACCAAATAGTCGATACGGACATTTTAAAATATACCACAAAAACAACAACGCTATTTTGAACGGGTGTGCAATAAATTTATATTCTTGCTATAAGGGCATATTTTTATGATTAATATGAGTACATTGTAACCAATGATTTGTAATGGTGGTTTGTTATTAAACAAAAAGCTTGTTTGTTTATTTGTTTTTGAATTTCGCACAAGGCTACTCGAGGGCTATCTGTGCTAGCCGTCCCTAATTTAGTAGTGGAAGGCAGCTAGCCATCACCACCCACCGCCAACTCTTGGGCTACTCTTTTACCAACGAATAGTGGGATTGACCGTCACATTATAACGCCTCCACGGCTGAAAGGGTGAACATGTTTGGAGCGACCGGGATGCGAACCCGCGATCCTCAGATTACGAGTCGCACGCCTTAACACGCTTATCCATGCCGGGCCAAACACAAAGCTACACAATGGGGTATCTATTTTCTGCCCACTACAGATATTAAAACTGAATTTTCCATGTTACGAGCCTTCATATTTAATGGAGGCCCCGCATGGCCAAGTGGTTAGGGCGCTTGATTCGTAATCTAAGGGTCGCGGGTTCGAGTCTTTGTCACACTAAACATACCCTCCCTTTCAGCCGTGGGAGCTTTATTATGTGACGCTTAGTCAACTATTTATTGATAAAAGAATTCGCGGCGGATGGTGATGACTAGCAGCCTTCCCTCTAACTATACTGCTAAATTAGGGACGGCTAACGCAAATTGTCCTAGCGAAATCCAGAAAAGAAACAGACATATTAGACATTTAGCCTCCTATGGGACGGGCGATTTATAATGATCAATCAGTTGTTAAGTGTTAGTATTTTACACGCATCACAAACGCAATTTACAACTTAAAACACAAGTTACACACAAGTCGTGTTTGGCATACACATCTGCTTCGTACGTTAGTAACATAAAATGAACTGTTAATACAAATTTAAAACTATATTTGTAATTATTACGATAGAACAATCACATCTGAATTTATCGCATATTCTTAAATTGCTATTATTTAACAGCATTATCTGTTTATATCTACGACAAGGCTTTAAGTACTGTTATTACATAACGTGAGTGAAACCTTAGATTTTGATTTATATTTTGTACAAACACGTGTCAGGCCATTTGATACGACGTGTATATTTCAGTAGTGTATGAAGGAGAAGGAATATATAATGTGTTATTAGTTTGAGCAACAGTAAAGTTTCGAAAACACCCAGATGGATCACGAAGTGTGCAAGGACCCTAACGAAGACGTCTGAATAGGTTAGCGAGAAGTTGGCCAAACAAGTTGCAAAGGGTCTCAAAGTGTTACTAATATAATTAATTGAAGCCATGACAAAGCAGATCACTCAGTACGACGACAGCGTATGGTCTCTAAACAGTCAAACAGGTTCATGAAATGACCAGTAGTGTGCAATCTTATCTACTAAAAAACAACATGTTTTCAGTTGAGAGCGCGTGGGTTGGTCAAACAACACGTTGGCACACATCTTGTTCACAAGTGATTAACACATCACACTGTTTACAGGATCGAGTAACGGATTTAACGTCATATAGGATCAACATCCCATGTAATTTTACATAGAATAAAATTATCAGATCATGAGCCTTGAGACTGAGACCCTTCTAACCCCTACTTAAATACGCCACTGTATGTTTAGAGCATGGCCAGGACTAGATAAAACCTCATTTTTCACGAGCATGTGTAGAGTCTGTAGTAAGTATTTAATGAGATTTTGTGGACAAGAACTCAGAAGGAAGTATTTTTATATCAAGTCACATGACAGTCGCTTTATATAAAATTAAGTAAGGGTGTTAGTTACGTTGTTTGAAAACTGTAATTAAGATTTATCACAGCTGAAATACTAATTGTTATGAGCAGCGTACGTTCTTTCGTTCTTGACAAGAAAAGCTCGTTACTTATTTGAGCAGGTGATGAACTTTTTGTTTATTTTTAATATTCAAAAGTACCTCTACCTATAATTATAAGCGCACAATACCATAGTTCTGGACATGAAATTTTGTACGGTTATGTATTAAATATTATATATTTTCAGTGATTCGTTATTTTATTCATTCAAATCATCAACCATGGTTTGGTCCACCACCAATTTTAGTGAAGTATCTGCGAGGTTCAATCAACAGATTAGCCAAGTTGTGGGTTTCAGGGGGAAGTGCCTATGAAACTATATATATATATTTTTTTTAATTGAAGCTCAAAATACTTACATATTATTTTAACGAAATAGAAATGAGCTATTTTGTTGCTCCATAGTTACAAATAAATACATATAATGAATAATATTTATTTATTTATTTTCCATCTAACTAGCGCTGGCCTTAAGCACAAGCAGTATACCACTTCATATGAGAGAAAACGTAAATATACATTTCATACACGGAACAACCAGAGAAAGCGCATTTTCGCGCAACGCTTACATTTTGGAATACACTTTATATCAGCGAGTTAGTCACGATATTTAATAACTCATTAAGAAAATATACATCATCAGAGTAACAACAAAAAATCTTAAAGCTGATCCGTCGTGTGAACCAATAGCAATTCTCGTCTCATTATTGGTCAGTCGTATTCAGAACCAATAGTGATGCTCATCTCATTGCCGACGATCAAGGTTTTGTGGTACCATATGTTGGCGTCGATTACAACTAAAAACGTAGAAAAATTAAAAATGAATAAATTTTATTAGTAAGTATTCAGTATCAACAGAACACATAGACGCACATATTTATATAATCCTGCGATTATTAGTTATACATGTATCAAAGCAATGTTTTTGAGATATGCGTAACGGATTTCTTCACTTATGTTACTTTATGAAAACCTCATCTCGTCAGAAAATACTTTAACTCGATAGTTAGCTTGTTTGTTTTTAATTTCGCGTAAAGCTACACGAGGGCTATTTGCGCTAGTCGTCCCTAATTTACCAGTGTAAGACTAGATGGAAGGCAGCTAGTCATCACCACCCACTGCCAACTCTTTGGCTACTCTTTTACCAAAGAATAGTGGGGTTGACCGTCACATTATAACGCTCCCACGGCTGAAAGGGCGAGCATGTTTGGTGCGACGGGGATGCGAACCCGCGACCCTCAGATTACGAGTCGCACGCCTTAACACACGTAGCCATGCCAGGCCTTAAACCGTTAGATTCAACTGAAAGGGAAAATTTATATGCAAAAACGACGATGACCGAAGAAGGTCGAAACGTTGTTCGCTCTTCTATGTAAAATATTTTCTCAACCCAAACGAGCCGTTTTTGCATATAAATTTCTCAACAAGTGGGTTTCTCGACATCACTGAAAGGGAAAATGTACTTTCCATGCGTTAGTTAGACTTATGCGTTAAGTTGTTTTAAACCTAGTTTGATGGTTGGTCGATTAGATCATCAGAATCATCACGCTCTATAACACGTCCTTTTAGACTGTTAGAGTAAGAACCATGTTACCGAAGGATAAATAACTACATAGAACATTGGCAATATATCATCACTTCGAAAGAAGCAAACACTTGAAAAATCTCTCTCTCTCTAAATATATACTGTATTGAAAATAATTATGGAAACAGAAGACAAAGTGAATATATAATGGACATTACACATGATAAGAAAACATATTTTGTATAAAAAGTAAGTGTTGCCTAATGCGTTGTTATGTTAACATGACATAATGTGACTAGGTGTCAGACTACCAATCCAAACCACTAAAAGGTTTATATGACTACAGGTAGTAACATAGTTTTTGAGTCTGAAACTTGTGGTGAACACAATGGATTTCGTGAAGGAAATCACACACGACAAGTGTATATAAATCAAAGTTTCAGCTGAAGAAATCTACTCTAAGCCTAAAATTCTGAAGGAGGTCTGTGACACTGGCACTGTTGACAATAAAAGTGACAAAAGAAGAAAGCCAAACGATCAAGTGAGATAAAGTTCTTGAAGGTAAATTATCTATGTTACAGACGACGATCCAGATGAGATCTTGTGAATAATTTTGCTGAAAAGTACAGGTCTTCAAAAACAATAAGATACACATTTGTTCAAGATGGCCACAATGAACATAGGTGTTCGGTAACAAAATTAAAATACTAAAAGAGACATGGTAAATATCCTCTTTACATGAGAGATTAAATTTGATCTGTTTTGCAATAACCAACAGCATCTGTTTGAAGGCAGACTATCGATCGGTATAAGAGTCAGAAAACGACATCTGTAGTGGAGGTTAAGAATTACTCAATACAATTGTAGAGCTGTATCTCACTCAAGGATGTCGAGGGCTTTAATGGAAACAAAGGTGTCCTAACTGCTGACAGGTACAGGTAGGTTCTGATTCACCATGTAATTTCTTTAAGAACGTCTCATTTAAGTAAACTTTCATCTTTCAACATGAAAATGTCCACAGATATACAGCCAAAGAAGTGAAATCGTACTTGGAACGTAAATAGCACGAAGGAAACGCTCACAAAGACGCTTTGGATATTTGGAGTTACGTGGACGCTGAGAAATTTGAATGGTACTCAAGTAACTTGGATGAATTGTGGGATGTATCACAGGGCACTTGAAATAACATTTCACAATTCTTCGTGAATAAACTGCATGGGAATATAGAATCAGATTGTCAAGTTTTGTATAACGCAAAGAGCTCACATACCATATATTAATGTTCTGAACAATTTATCATTGCACATTTTATATCATCATACACTGTGTTTAAAGATTACACAAGACACTTTAAACTCTCTTACATAACGGTAATTTTGTTTTGTATAATTTGCGTTATATGCCCACTTTGTTGCACGTTTCCACGTTTATTTTTATTACTGTAGATCTAAAGGAAAATATGAAATATACGTGTACCTCAGGATTTTCATTGGATTCGTTTTTTTAAGTGTTAAAAATATATTCTAATTAATTTTTTTACCATTTTATGACGCAGAACTAATTATATTACAGTTAATTATTGTTGTTTGACCTTTGTTCCAATCTCATTAAAAACAAATGAAATGTTATAAATAAATATATATGATAATTTCTTATAAATATCAGTCTTATATTAATTTAGCACAATGTTCTCCTTCTCAAAGTATTGTTTCTCACTCTAATTCCGCTCCAACAAGAAGGATACAGTGAAATCTTCTTTACAGAAGTATCTCTAACAGGACCGGGTTAAAAAAGAGCCTATCACTTTCATCCTTTCAATGAAACTATTCAAATGATCTCTTTCTAAGAACTATTGGTACTTCAGTATTTATAAACGTTGCTCTATTAGGTATGTAATAAATAAAGGACACCACGGACGCCGAGTAAGTAAGACGTGTGTTTTCTCTCCTTTTGATTTCCCAGTATGTAGTTCTCGTTACTCGGACCTGCCGTGCCACTCACGCCTTCTGTCCCGCCGGTCATCGTCGACGGTCTACCACCTCACCTTTCGCCTTTACAAGTAGCTACGTTTATCGCCCAAGCTAATCCCGGCGCTTCCATAGACCCCTCTAGAACACGGTTCCTTCGCCGAGGAGGTATTCTCCTTCAACCGTCAACTCCTGCCGAACTTTCATACTTCTGTGAACCGTGGAACACTGTAATTAACATCAGACGCTCTCCGACAAAAAACCCAACGAGCCTTTTCACTGTTTTCTTGAGAGGTATACATCCTTCGATACATCCGTCCGAGATCAAAAACGCCATAGAAACTCAGACAAAGACTGAAACATACGCCGTGCATCGTATATTCTCAAAATCTACCAGACAACCTACTAGCTTCATGAAAATAGTAACCACCACCAAGCATGTTGCCGATACAATTCTACATAATGGTTGTTACTACCATATTTTTCATTTTAGTGCCGAACGCCCCCGACGTCGCCCAACTAATCCGAGAACACCCAAACAACATGAATACGTTTCGCAACTTATAACATCAACTAATACACCTGCCGACCGATCTGAATCAAACCACTCTGAGCCTCAGAAGACTAATAACAAGTCGTGCCAGACCACACCTCTCATTCCAAGTTCCACCACCTCGACCCAGATACAAACCACGCGACCAACAACTAAAGACGCCTCGGTTCAAACCGAATCCAAGTCCACAAACACCAAGTCGTCATAATCTCAAATTAAGGGAAGACATAAGTCCGTCCAGACCAGTGTAGAACAGCCAAGTCCAGAAACATCACTTGAAATGTCACCTGAGAGGTTACTAGAACATCAACGTATAGATATAGCTCGAGCAACAATAAGGCGCATATTTATCACAGAACGTGCTAACCCGACAGTGCCACCATACCCAAACTTTGCCTCTCATTATCATCGTGATTATTATTATTATTATTTTCCCTATGATTATTAACCTAGACTTTCATTACAGCTACCCTCGGGCACGATCTGGGTAGATTATTCGGCGCCCAGGTCGTGAAAGTGGGTTTTCTCGGGGTACTTCCGTTTCCCCCCACATCTAATTCTTAAGCATTGGATCCATTGATCCTCGCTTGGGCATTTTGATCCCTGAATTGGCCCGTTTGTTTGTTGTTCATGTTATATCCGGCCTGCTTCTCGTCGTATCTTTCCGTCTCTCTTTTTGGAAGGGGTTTTCTTGGCCTTCGCTTTGTTGCCTACCATGCTTACCAGACAAGCATTTACATTAGTAAAATCACATCCATTAATCTGTCTATCCGTGTTATACACTAACGTTAATATTTTTCTAATTTCCACCAGGTGCGGGGTTGAAGGAGGACTGTTTAGTCCCCAGGGGATTAAATCTTATACCTGAACACCAGCCGCATTTGTGTGTGTGTGTAATAAAAACAACAACAACAGATTATAGGTTATTTTGGTTATCAACAACAACAACAGATTACAGGTTATTTTAAAATTTTAGCCTAGTTGCTTCTAAGTTTCAGGACTAAAATTTACAGGGTACTCAACGTACATTCTCAATGTTCTGAAAATATTGTAATACAAATAACATGAAGGGTGAAAATACATTTTAAATATAAACACATGTATGTCTTTTTTAAATCAATAAAATGTTATAGAGATAATTATTACAAACAATCGTAACAGCTGTGCCTTTCTTATGCAAACTGTTACTCACCCTCTTTTTTTGACTACACTGTTACTTACTTACTGTGTTTCTTGTCTAAACTGTTACTTACTTACTGTCTTTCTTGTCTAAACTGTTACTTACATACTGTTTTTCTTGTCTAAACTGTTACTTACTGTCTTTCTTGTCTAAGCTGTCACTTACTTACTGTGTTTCTTGTCTAAACTGTCACTTACTTACTGTGTTTCTTGTCTAAACTGTTACTTGCTTACTGTCTTTCTTGTCTAAACTGTTACTTACTTACTGTGTTTCTTGTCTAAACTGTTACTTACTTACTGTCTTTCTTGTCTAAAGTGTTACTTACTTACTGTCTTTTTTGTCTAAAGTGTTACTTACTTACTGTGTTTCTTGTCTAAACTGTTAGTTACTTACTGTGTTTCTTGTCTAAAGTGTTACTTACTTACTGTGTTTTTTGTCTAAACTGTTACTTACTTACTGTCTTTCTTGTCTAAACTGTTACTTACTTACTGTCTTTCTTGTCTAAACTGTTACTTACTTACTGTCTTTCTTGTCTAAACTGTTACTTACTTACTGTGTTTCTTGTCTAAACTGTTACTTACTTACTCTCTTTCAAGTCTAAACTGTTACTTACTTACTCTCTTTCTTGTCTAAACTGTTACTTATTTACAGTCTTACTTGTCTAAACTGTTACTTACTTACTGTCTTTCTTTCTAAACTGTTACTTACTTACTGTCTTTCTTGTCTAAAGTGTTACTTACTTACTGTCTTTCTTGTCTAAACTGTTACTTATTTACAGTCTTTCTTGTCTAAACTGTTACTTACTTACTCTCTTTCTTGTCTAAACTGTTACTTACTGTCTTTCGTGTCTAAACTGTTACTTACTGTGTTTCTTGTCTAAAGTGTGACTTATTTATTGTCTTTCTTGTTGAAACTGTTACTTACTTACTGTCTTTCTTGTCTAAACTGTTACTTACTTACTGTGTTTTTGTCTAAACTGTTACTTTGTTGCTAAACCGGTGCGCAATTTGAAACAGAAATACACCGACAAATACTAGTCCATATTGGACTATACATTACTTGGGACTCAGCACATGAAACAAAACAGAAACTCAACATACTAAGAAACCAAATAAACACAGCCATAAAACTTTGCTCACCAGATAGAATTAACGTCAAATTAGACAAAATAAAACAATAATTTAACCACTTGAATAAGTTTCCTCCACAAACTGTAGAAAACATTATACGCACACACCTATACAAAAAGTCACCTTCACACGTTTTCCTACACTGCAAATCAAATAAACACAACATAACCGTAGAAAACACTTAAATACTAAATAAGGAAACAAACGCAAAATGAAAGAAGCCTTATACAACAACTCAAGCCCAAAATAAACCAATACAAAGGAACACCTTTATACCTATATTATAAAATATATTCAAACATCTAAGCACGCCATCTACATTCCTACACTCAGTTACACAACCCCCTTCAAACATGTGGTCAGTTAACGATCAGTTACCTCTTTCTTTCTTTGTGAACCTGACGATGACCGAAGAAGGTCGAAACGTTGTTCGCTCCTCTACTTGAAATAAAATTTCTCAACCCAAACCAGCCGCTTTTCCATATATATTTTTCTCTTCAAGTGGGTTTTCTCTTGATCATTGATTTTATTAGCTTAATTGATTTGGGTTTAGCATGCTTCTGTAAAAGCAGGAACTGTAGTCCCGCACTGGTACAGCAGTAAGTGTGCAGATTTACTACGCTGAAATCAAGGGTTCGATTCCCCTCGGTGGGCACAGCAAATGGCCCGATGTGGCTTTGTTAAAAGAAAAAAAACTCACACACCCAGAAAAACTGTAAATAGATACTATGAAATCTACACTATTACCTTTTTTTATTCTGACAAACCTTATGTTTAATTCATGACAAAAGGCTGATTTCTACGTTAATTTTACCAGCTATTGTTTGGCATCCTTTTCCTAGTCACGTGAACTTTGGGATGCATGGCTGTTGGACAGCCAAGCCGGTTTCCTAAATAATCTTTACTACGTGTACTTAAATTAAACAAAAAGAAAATTATCCGATTATTGCATCATAAAAAAACATACTTATTTCTCCCGACTCGATAGTGACTTCCAACGTCCTGCACTCAGTGAAACATTCTGGAACTGGTTCTAGCGTCCACAGCTTCCGTCCTTTAATCTGAGCTTGCCAAGAGGGGTATAGGACGTGATCGATCTTAAAACAAAATCAACAGAAAATTGTTGTTACAAATTCATGATTTTGTAACTTTAAAAACAAACAACTCTTACGCTGTCGTAAGGAGTGAAAAATATATATGGAACTTTGGCAATAGTTTCGCTTCCTTCAACGTGACTATAGAAACCTAATTAAAATAACATTAAATAAATTTGGCATTGAATTTATTAGGGGAAGTACCAAGTAGCACGTGCAATAAATACCAACTGAATACTTTCGAATTCCTTTTTTGAAATCATTTTATCCGTTGGAAAAAAAAACTAAATAGCGAATTCATGGTGTAAGTCAATAACTATTGTGATACCAAAATAAGGCTAGACATAGCCTGCTAGTTAGCGTACTCGAATTATGTCTTTGAGAACTTGTAGCTTGATTACATTCAAGCACATCTTCGGAATTTAAAGAAAATTTCTACTACAAGTTTTAGGGAATATTTATGTTTGAGTTTGAAATGTCTTTTTAACAGCGAGCTAGTGAGCTTTAACTGTTATGTTCTGTGAAGGACAACACCATTAGTTGTATAAATGTATCCTTTCACGTTTTGTTTGTTTTTGTTGAATTTCGTGCAAAGCCACACGAGGGCTGTCTGCGCGAGGGGTCAGTAATTTTGAAGTGACAGACTAAAGAAAGTTTTTTTTTTTTAATTTCGCACAAAGCTACTCGAGGGCTATCTGTGCTAGCCGTCCCTAATTTAGCAATGTAAGACTAGAGGAGAGGCAGATAGTCATCACCACCCACCGCCAACTCTTGGGCTACTCTTTTACCAACGAATAGTGGGACTGACCGTCACATTATAATTATAACGCCCCCACGGCTGAAAGGGCGAGCATGTTTGGTGCGACCAGGATTCGAACCCGCGACCCTCAGATTACGAGTCGAACGCCTTAAACCACCTGGCCACGCCCGGCCGTGACTAAAGAAAGAAAATTAGTCACTACCTCCAGACCTTGAGCTACTCTTTGTCAATTGACCATCATATTATAACGTTCCGACGTTCAAAAGAACGAGTACAAGTCGAATAACGAAACCACCAAGCCATGCCAGTTAAAAACAAAACAAATATTTTGTACAATTTATTCTATGGTAGCCTCCTCTTCAAGTCCCTAATTTTACAAAGTAAACATATTGTTGTAACTGTAAGCTGGACAAGAAATAAATAAATAGAATATTGTGTTCTTTATTATGTGAAACGACGAACAACAAAAACGAACTGCTGACGTTCGGACGAAGAATGAAACGTGAAATGTCTTTTACAAGAATATCTCCAACAGGCAGGGCCTTCGTTATTATTGTCTCTAATATTAACAATCAATCATTTTTTGTAAATTAGAAATAAAAACGTGCGAGTAAATGAGCGCAATAAAATATTCCTATATTTTCAATTTTCACTCGTCATTCATGTTATTAAGTTCAAAGAGTCCAGAATGTTCAATGCATATTTGTGTGTGTCTTCTTAGAGCAAAGCCACTTTGGGCTATCTGCTGAGTCCACCGAGGGGAATCAAACCCCTGATTTTAGCGTTGTACCAGCGGGGGACATTCAATGGATATTCTCTAACGAATCTTATATTTGCTATTTAAAAAAAACAACAATACCTAAATGTTAACGTTAACATAATATACAATCAATCTGATGATTATGAACCTAAAGTTTAACATTTATGTGATCTATTATTATTTGTGTATGTATAATAATGCTATATTGAAAAAGAGATCAGTTGAACGGTTGTAATGGAAGATTTAGAGAGAGAAGTAGTCATAAAACAGGTACGTTGGTTCTATCCGCCATCAAGAAATCATACTACAAAAATGTCCTCGACATACGAGGGCTGTTCAAAAAATACGCGGACTGACGTCATAAAACAAAATGTACTTTATTTAGAAGTTACAGGTCTGGGACTCCTTCAAAGTACTCTCCTCCCCAACGCACACACTTATCCCAACGGTGTTTCCACTTGTTGAAACAGTCCTGGTACGCTTCTTTTGTAATGTCCTCCAGCTCTTTCGTCGCATTTGCTTTAATCCCGGGAATCGACTCAAATCTTCTTCCTTTCAAGGGTCTTTTGAGTTTGGGGAACAAGAAAAAATTGTAAGGAGCAAGGTCAGGTGAGTAGGGGGGGTGGGGAAGAACAGTGATCGAGTGTTTGGCCAAAAACTCACGAGTTCTGAGGGCTGAATTTCGCAGCAACGCGGTGCATCTTCAATTTTTCGGTCAAAATCTCGTAACAAGATCCAACTGATATCCCACACTCTTCAGCAAGCTTCCTGACAGTCAGACGTCGATTTGCCCGCACCAGGGTGTTGATTTTGTCGACGTGTGGGTCGTCAGTTGACGTGGAAGGACGTCCAGGACGCTCATCATCTTCAATGGACTGTCGACAATCCTTAAAACGTTCATGTTACTTGAAACATGCCGTACGCTTCATAGCAACGTCACCGTAAGCCGTGTTAAGCATAGCAAAAGTTTCAGTCACAGATTTTCCAAGTTTAACACAAAATTTCACAGCAAGTCGTTGCTCCTTCAGGTTATTCATTCTGAAATCCGCCAAACGAAAAAATCGCACTTCACTTAAAACCGCGTAGCTAATACACAAATGAAGATATCTGCAATCGGGAAATGGCGTCGTAATCAGCTGATCTGTGCAAACCTAGCGACACCAAGCGGATTCCCCTGGAACCAACTGGAGCCGCGCAATTCAAACAGTCCGCGTATTTTTTGAAGTGCCCTCGTATGCTTAACAACTTACTTATACTTTATTAAACTTAATAGATGTTTGATTTTTTTCTTTATTAAGACAGCATGTCTCTCTATCAACCAGAAACAAAATAAGGTTTTTTTTTGGTGGCAAGCAACAAAAACAATTCCAGTAATTTTTCCGAGCAAGTTTTGCACACAAAAGTGTCAAGTCTGGAACCTGTAAGTTATTCAAATATGCAACCTATATGATAGTAATACATATATATACACATCAGAATTTATGAGTAGCCAAAGATATAAAGAATTTCGGAATGACTGTACTACCTTACCACTAACGGTCACATACACTAATTTGTTACTTCGTTTTTGACTCCTACATCTTATCATGCGACCTTTCTTTGTTGTCTGAAGATATTGTTTTTGATCTTCCAACCTGGCGGAAGGTTGCTACAGTTACTGTCCTTGTCAGAATCATATCCGATTTTAGAGTATAGCTACAGCATCTTTGGTCTAGACAGATGGACTTGCCTCAACAAGTCTTAAAAAACAAACTGTGATTGCACCCAAGACTCAGGTTTCGTGATAAACTATTATATGATTAGTTGTTGCAAGTCGTTGATGATCAGATACCAGACACTAATACAACAGAAAGAGTTGCTAGACTCAGGGTACTTACATGCATATTAGCGCCATACCCTGGTGTTCCTATAAAAATCCAGTCCAATGTACTGCCTTCCGAGTTTTCTGGCAGAAAATATGGTCTATTATAATACTTACGTAGTGTATTCGCTACGAGAGGATCACAGTTACCCCTGGAATGAAAACAAGCAATCCACTTATTTAGAAATCTTCTAGACTAGGCTTTTTCATTTTATGAGAAAATGAGTGACGATTTTAGTAAGGTACAGTTTTTTTATTTAAATACATAATAATTGTTATTTGTTATTAAACTCAAAGCTAGACAAAGGGCTATCTGTGCTCTGCCTACCACAGGTATCGAAACCCGGTTTCTAGTACTATAAGTCCACAGACATGCCGCTGTGTCACTGGGTGGGGTGGGGTGGGGTGGGGGTGTCAAGAGTGGACAACAATGAAAGTTGCTCAACAAGTTACTCTGGCCAACGAAAAATTACTCGAAAAAAAATCACTCATCAGAAGTAAAGAAATTAAAAACCTATTTTTCACATGATGAAATGTGAAATAATTATAATTATAATGTGTATAATCGATTATTTATAATGTCACCCCCCTCATAAAAGGTGTACAATTTTTATGTTCTAAAAATCCGAATGTTCTTGCTTGGGGATATTAAAATATGGTCTGTTTAGTTATTGGTAACAAAGACTGCAGATATTTATTCCTAAAACATTAAAGATAATACTTTTGTATGGAAAACATACCAATGACATGTGAAAATCAAACTATCATTAGTTCCTTCATTAGTCAGTTTAGTTGTTTTGTTTTTTCAATGCAGTATACTTTATCACCTATTCACTAAGTAATCTCATACATTCAAGTAAGCAACGTGGAACAAGTATATTTGTTAGATATAGAGAAGAAACCCACAGCCGTCTTGAGTAGATAAGAGGTATGTGTGTGTGTGTGTTTTTTGTGTTCAGATTATATGTGTGTGATTAAAGACTCTACACATCCAAGCTAATAACAGAACACGACTTGGCTGATCACATTATTCAAACAAACAGGCTACTTAAAATGCTGTAACGTAAACATTAGCTCTTATCTCGAACGAGCAGTCTGTTTGTTGTCACAAATGAAAATTTCAGGTGGACCAGTAACTCCCTCTTGGATTTTGTCTACTAACGTTACTAAGTAACGAGATAGGAGTTGATTGATTACACGTTTAAGCCTAAACCCAACTGCAAAACCACATACAAAAACTTATATCTCTGAGAGTTGAGAGAGAAGAAAAAATACTTGTTGCAACATAATTAATTAATTAACAATAATTTCAAACTAGATTGCACCAAATAACTTCGAAACAGTACAGAGAGAAACGTTGTCTAGTAGACAAGTTTGAAAAAATACACAGAAGAATATGCATTCCACACAAAAACTTGTATCCAACCAATTTCAGGGTTGAGAGAGAAAAATACTTGTTGCAACATAGCTAATTAAATAATAATAATTTCAAGCTAGATTTCACCAAATAATTTCGAAACAGTGCAAAAAGAAATGTTGTCTAATTGGCAAGCCTGCTTTTAATGAATGATATATATATACATTGAAATGAACCTAAAAGTGGCTAACGCAACTTTTTTTGCAACCTATTCAATTAAATAACAATGATATGAAGCCAGATCACATTAAATAAGTTCTACACAGCGCAAAAAGGTATGCCGGATAACAGCCAAGTCTGCTTTTAATGAATAATATATACATTGAAATGGACCCAAAAATGGTTAAAATGAGCTTATTACGACATTATAAAGATGTATCTACCCCTTCCCCGTTAAAAATGTATTATGCCTAATACTAATGTCTAATAACAAGTTCTCGGCCCGGCATAGCAAGGTGGGTTAAAGCGTGCGTAATCTGAGGGTCGCGGGTTCGCATCCCCATCGCACCGTGAGGGCGTTATTATGTGACGGTAAAAGAGTAGCCCAAGAATTGGCGGTGGATGGTGATGACTAGCTGCCTTCCCTCTAGTCTTACACTGCTACATTAGGGACGGCTAGCTTTGTGCGAAATTTAAAAAACAAACTGATGACAAGTATAATTAATTGTTATTGGGTTTGTGGCGAACGCTAGAGAGTGAGGCGTTGGAAGGATAAATTTATAATTTCTTGTAAATATTTAAATTAATATTAATTAATTTATAGAATAAAATAGAACGCTTTATTTAATAAGAGTAGATTATAAATATAGTTTGCATAAACGTAGTACAGTAATTACTACTACTAATAATATCAGCTTAGACTTAATGGTTATTTGTAAATACCAGAAGTACATCATTATTAATGTTGTGCCTTCAGTAACATTTGTTAACACCCACTTCTTTACATTAACAAGAATCCTAAATAGCTACGGCTTTTGAAATTCTGTTAGGCAAGATTAGAATAAATTTATTATTTTATTTTATTAGCTATATTTTTGTGCGCCAGTAATATCAAACATGAGGTGCGCCTATATCCGATTCGATTTTATTGAATATCAGAACATCTACCAGTTTACCCTCAAACTGAATTTTTTAAAAACCAGATTAAAGCAAATTAAGAGACCTTGGATGCGGTCATATATATCAATCAGAGGGTTTAACTTCCTGATCAAAAACTGTAATTAGATCTCAAATCGTTCAAGAGATAACAGAACTGTGAGTTATAAGGCTGTACTTTAAAAACATTCTACGAGGCGCTAAACTATGGCTATAAAACTAATAGTTATTTCTTTGAATAAAACGATGGACTGTTGTTTAGATAATTCTAATTTTTCCTTCCAAGATAAACGAGATTAAACGTTTTTCAGCCTCATTTTAATTTCCAACTAGACCTAAGCCTGTTACAGATTAAGGATGGATCAGTGTTACAGTCTTACACGTTGGGTTTTTTGAAAGCCGCTACGTATTTTCTCCAATTTAAATTAGGAAAATTTAGTCTTATATTTGGTGAAATGTAGCTTAGTGATGTAACCCAGAAGTGATGCTCTGGTGAATTATTGGCCTAGCATTCAGCAATCTTTATCATATTATTGGTATTTTTCGGGAAATTTAATTATAAAATAAAATTAATATAAAAAACAAACAAACAGAGAAGAAATATTGAAATACAAAAGTATTTTATTTTTTCGCCTATCATAGACACGCAACATTTGTGGTTACATTAGTATCTTTATTGCAACAATGCTCCTTGACATAATGGGTCGTTGATCTAAATCATGATTAAATGTATGTCCGGTTCACGTAATTCCGAGGAAGCAAACAAATACCAAATAGTAAGGTAATATATCACAACTTTCAATTTCAAAATAATAAAAAAATAATTTAAATTTCGTGCAGAGAAATCTACGAATTCACTTATCTTGGGCCTAACATCAGGTAAGCCTTTATTAAGTAAGATTTGTTTGTTTGTTTTGAATTTCGCACAAAGCTACTCGAGGGCTATCTGTGCTAGCCGTCCCTAATTTAGTAGTGTAAGACTAGAGGACCAACGAATAGTGGGATTGACCGTAATATTATAACGCCCCCACGGCTGGGAGGGCGAGCATGTTTGGCGCGACTCGGGCGCGAACCCGCGACCCTCAGATTACGAAGCGCACGTCTTAACGCGCTAGGCCATTATTAAGTAAGAGCAATAATAGATAAGGGTATAAAGATATAAACAACCTCTGTAAATTATGTGCGTTCTTAACTCTAGTTAGAGCTAAACATTACCGTGCTTAAAATTAATAGTAAATTCATTCACTAGTTAAGCTTTTACTAAGTACGGCTATATATAAAGATAAATTACGTCTGTAACTTGTGCCTGTTTCCTTTACTCTAATTTAGTTAGAGCTAAACTTTACCATAATTAAAACTAAGTAAGTTCATTTGTCATAGGCCTAATATTAATTAAGCCTTTATTAATTACGACTTATATTCAATAAAGAGATAAATTACCACTGTAACTTCTGTGTAGTCTTAAACTTTAGTTTAATTAGGGCTAAACTTTGCCGTGGTAAATGATATTAGTAAGTTCATTTGTCGTTGGCCTAATATTTGTTAAGCTTTAAGCCTTTATCAAATACGAAAGAGATAAATTACTACCATAATTTGACTAACATTGGTTAAGCCTTTGTTATGTATGGCTTATATTCGATAAAGAAATAAATTACGTCTGTAACTTGTACACGTTTTTTACTCTAGTTAGGGTTAAAGTTTACCGTAATTGAAACTATACAGGGTGGCCCTAAGTCCCTACCCATCCATATATCTTGTGTATCCATATCTTATGGATATCCTTGCGCTCATGTACCCACGTACTTGTCACAATGTATTCTTCAAGTGTAAATGGGTTTATATCGGCCATATTTCTCTGAAATAAAAGAAACAAATTTATAATACATGCGTAATTGAATATAAATATGGATGGGTAGGAACTTAGGGCCACCCTGTAAGTAAGTTCTCTTGTCTTAGGCATAACATTAGTGAAGCCATTATTAAATATGACCTTTATTCGATAAAGAGATAATTTACCATTGTAACTCGTGTATGCTTTTAACTCTAATTTAATTAAGGCTATATATTACTATGCTTAATACTCTTTAGTAAGTTCATTTGTCTTAGGCCTGACAGTAGTTAAGCTTTTATTAAGTACGGTTTATAGTTGATAAAGAAAAAATTACCCTTCTCCTTTTTGTACGTTTTCTACTTTAGTTAGGGCAAAATTGTTGCCACAGTTAATGATATTAGTAAATAAGGTAAATGTTTTTGTACAACCTGATATTGAACAAAATTACTGCGTAATATAAATATTACACTAAAGAAATGCAAGAGGGGTTCGATTCCCCTCGGTGGGCTGAGCAGATAGCCCGCTGTGGCTTTGCTATAAGAAAAACACACACACAAAACACACGAAATGCAAGAAGCTCTTAGGATTATTTACTAAAACTTCAACCTGTTATGTTTTTGATGGGACTAGCAAAGGTAATTATGAATCATAGCCAGCTACAAACTAAACAGTAATAACCACAACTGATTGCCCTAATATTTTGTTGTACTGAGGAAATGGTAGATGCTCCTGGAATTTGTTTTTATTATAAAACTATAACCTGTTATATAGTTGACAGGTATGGCAAAGCTAGTTAATCTATCAAATATATCCAGCTACAATCAAAACAGTGACAAATACATCTAATTGCTCAAAATATAATGTTTAAAATTTGCTCTTCAGTAAATCGTAATTTTTAAATGCATATCAGATAAATGTTTTTATTCAATGGAGACACTAAATTTAAAAAAAAATCAATATATATATATATATATTTCCAATTTCACTGTCTAGATATTTCATTATATACTTTCAATACATGGATATAACATAGAAACCATTGTTGAAAACGCATATCAGACAGGGGTTATTACTAGTTTTGTTCCGTGGGGGCATTATAATGTGACGGTCAATCCCACTATTCGTTGGTAAAAGAGTAGCCCAAGAGTTGGCGGAGGGTGGTAATGAATTGCTACCTTCTCTCTAATCTTATACTCCTAAATTAGGGACGGCTAGCGCAGATAGCCCTTGAGTAGCTTTGCGCGAAATTGAAAAACAAACAAACAAAAAACAAAACTACTTCGTTTTGTGTTCAGTTATGGATTATATAAGTATTACTTTATAACAAGTTACAGCTTTTACAGTAAGGAATATTTTAAAACAGGTACGACATTTCGATTACTGGTGTAATCATTCTGAAGTACACAAGTGAATGTTGTTGAATGTTTATTAATACACTAAACATTCTTTATCGTTAAAACTTGTGTAGCTGAGACTGGTCTCACTACTAATCGAAATATCGAACCATTATACCAATGACTGGAAAACTGTAGCTGTTTTAAATTATTCATTACTGTAAAATGTGCAACTTGCTATAAAATAAGTTTGATTTCATAAGAGTAATAATATATACTTATTTTATTGCTAAAAATTGGAGTAGATAAGTCACAATACTTTAATAATTACTAATATTATAGTTAGTTAGGATTTCATATTTTTATATTAGTTTTTAGGCTTATTTATATGAAATATATAAAATCTATTTTAACGATCTAAGTAGTAGTTGAAGCAACACCTCCCATTTTTTATATGTAATTTTTGTGTTATATAAAAAAGTCTATATTCAGAAAATTAGATTAGTTACATTGCTCGGGTGGTGCTAAAAAAATAAGCGATCAGATCTACTGGTAGAGACCTAATTCGCTGTTCACAGCTACAAAGTATCGAATAAAAGTAAATTTAAACGCATAAAAGCAGCAGACTGTAGCAGACGATTTCAGGCTAGCGGATAACGGACACTAATGACCTGAGCACGTGCACATTTTTCTTACTAAGAGCTGTTCACCATTTTTTTGAACTTTCAACTTTATTTAATACAACCCCTCCAGTGGCTCAGCGATATGTCTGCGGACATACAACGCTAAAATCCGGGTTTCGATACCCGTTGTGGGTAGAGCACAGATAGCCCATTGTGAAGCTTTATACTTAATTGGAAACAAACAGTTTAATACAAATTTCAAGAAGTAACTGTCACAAAAATGTTTGAAATCAATAGTTGTAAGAATTACGAATTCAAAGTGGTAAACTTAAAATATTTATAAGACCTCTAAAATCTCAAAGCCGATTCGAAATGAAATCCAAGATGGCGCAGATCACTGAGGGCGAGAAATTCAAAATTTTTATATGTTCAAAGATTTGAAATTTCTTGTACATTTATCGAGTTTTTTTCGTTGTCACTCTAGCTACGGCGGAAATATATACTTCCACAATTTGTATTCTAGCTTTCCTAGAAACGATATGACTAACAAACAGACCTACTATATAATTAGTAATTTCCTAAATATTTATGTTGTTGTTGTGCGGTCAGTTCCACGCTTCTCATGGAATATCCACGTTATACGTCCCTAGTTTTGACGTTATAAGTAGTCAACGCTGCCCGACGCCAAATCGTGGGCTACTTTAATCGAATAGTGGAATTTCATCATTATTTCATACGTTTAATGCATAAAAAAGCACGTGAATTAGTAAGCTCAGGAAGTTTGGTTTATAAATTCCCCCTACCGTTTAAAAAGTGAAAATATTTAAGGAAATAATTGAAGGGGAGCAAAGGAAAAAGTGCCAAGGTCTGTTCCAAATTCATCAAGTGTGTAATAACGGTACAAGTAATATTTACTTTTGGTATTTCGTGAGAAAAAACATTAGAAATATGATATAAAAATATGCAATAATAAAGTTAAAAGTAATAGAGATCGCTTCTTCCTTGTAGTCGAGGGTTCGAAGCTACAGACGTCGTCAATTTACGTGGAATGCGTCTTTGTTTTTTGAATTTCGCACAAAGCTACTCGAGGGCTATCTGTGCTAGCCGTTCCTAATTTAGCAGTGTAAGACTAGAGGGAAGGCAGCTAGTCATCACCACCCACCGCCAACTCTTTTACCAACGAATAGTGGGATTGACCGTAACATTATAACACCACCACGGCTGAAAGGGCGAGCATGTTTAGTGCGACCGGGATTCAAACCCGCGATCTTCGGATTACGAGTCGAACGCCTTAACACACCTGGCCATGTCGGGCCCATATTAAGCTGAAAATAGTTGATCTAATTAAAACCATCGTTGGCAAACATTTCTTAGTTGTCCTACCTATCCCAATCTGTAGCACTCTCGGCACCTCTTCTTCTTTCCATGGAAACGTATTATAAATACACCGTACATGTAATGTATCACTTAGTAAACATGGTCCATGGCAAACGCCATGTATATATATATTGACCTTATGCATTATTATTATTTATTTTTCAAAATATACTTACCAACCGACATACCATGGATTATTTTCGCCCTGCATCAAAGCACGATCCATTTCCATGGTGAAAACTTCAGAAAGATTTTTGAACTCTGTTTGGTAAGGAAAAAACTGACATTCTTGTTGCAAGCCTTCATATGAGTAGAGCGATTTAAAAAATGTAAAGTTGAATACTTCAGGGGCTGTCCAGTTGGTCATCGCGTCTGTAACAACAACTGGAATTCCTTTATATGCATATCTGGACAAAATAGAAAATAAATCCATTAGCGGAATAATCCCTATGAGGAAATGTATGTAAATACAAGTAATGTGTTTGTTTTTCAGAATTTTGTGCAAAGCTACACGACGAATATTTGCAAATAGGTGCTTATGATCGTGAAATGATATAATTTTGGTCAGAATGATCGTACATCTTGTAACAAATAAGATAATTTTTATAAAGATGAATTGCAAATACACTTAGTGCTGTAAAACTGATAAATTTATGTTATATCAAACATCTACATATGTAACTTGTATAATGAGACAGGCTCTGTGGACATCGTGAACGATTTATTACGACAGTAAATACTTTTATTACATACCTGTTAAAAGATGTGTAATTCAATATTTCACTTATCACAACAAAACCTTGCCAAACCATATATAGCAATGCGAAAATGTGTTAGGACAAGAGAATGTTTTGTTATTATTTCTATTTTCTAGTGCTAGTTCTTCTATATCATTATAGAATGTAAATTTCAACACTATAGTAATGCTTCACTGTTGATAATTGAATGAGCTAGGGTAAGGATACTTGACATTATTTACAATGTATATATACGTGTACCAAGGGCACATTGTAAGGGTTCTGTGTAAATGAAGATACTGATCAAATTTAGGGTCTAAAATAACTGTAATGTATTAACTATATATAAAAAAGAAGTAAGCATATGGTATTGATATATGCTAGAATAAATCAGTTTAAAAGCACTCAACAAATAAACCTTGATAAAAATAGTGTTTAACACGATATGTTAAGTTTTGTTGTCATACCACGGTACAAAACATGCGGAAAATTATCCGTGGACCAGCGAGTTAGCGTAAAAGCTTTACATAGTGTTGGCTGGACTCTCCAACAAAGTTCTGCAGACTTGAAATGTTCCCCACAAACATTGTTAAGTACAGTGAGACCAGGACAGGCAAATTTGAAAATAGGAAAGGAATAGATAGAACACCTAAACTCAATGATATTGATGGTAAGTATCTTCATTTGTGCAAAGCTGCCACTGATGTCAAGCATGAGACAAATGACCACGTACCAAATGACAGTAAAGTGTCCACATATACAGTATTCAGAAGTCTCAATAATAATGGAATATTTTGTTGTGTAGCAGTTTTAAAAAATCTTTACTTAGATCTTCAAATATTGTTAAGAGACAAGAAAAGGATATTATGGACAGATGAGTCCAAGTTTGAAATATTTTGGTTGTATGGCTGGCAGAAAAAAAGGTGTAAGGTACATGCTTCAATGCATAGCGCTTACTATGAAGCACAAGGGAGGCAGTGTAATGGTTTGGAGGTATTTTTCTGCTACAGCGACAAGAGATATTTGCATAGTAGATGGAATACTCGTAATGGACCAGCGCAAGTACCATCAGATACTGATTCATCATGGTATACCAAGTGGTTTGCATATTATTGGTAAAGGATTTTACTACCAAGAAAATAATGACCCCAAACATTCATTTCGCCTATGTACAAAACAGTTATCTAAGAAAGAAGCTGCTGGAGTCCATTCAAATGTTGCATTGCACCCCCACAGAAAACCAACAACTACAGACCCGATTCTAACCCAGTTGAGCATCAGGTCTGGGATTTGATAGATCAAAAACTTGACCAAATCAAACGTTACTTTCACAGAAACTTTATGGGGGTATATTAGAAAATTTGAAGTAAAATCCCAAAAGACACTTTGATTACATATGTTGCAACAATGCCTGTAAGATTGTCTGCAGTGAGAGGCACCACTGATGTTTTCCTGGAGAATATGAAGAACATTTTCCACTATGATGAATAGCTGCCCAAACATATACTGCACCACCTTCTGTGTGTTATTTGTGGGAAAGACAGTCTTCCCTCATCTGTTATCCAGGTAAACGACAAATACGAATTCTACCATCAGCTTTAACAAGCGGGAAACAGGACGCCTCTGAAAAGTGGAATACTACCAGTGCTCTGACTGTAAATTGACATGCTGTCTCGCCCAAGTAACGACGATGAATATCTGTTATATTAAGCATTTTTAAAATTGTAAAATAAAAAAAAACGATTAAAGAAAGAATGGAGCATAACTAACCTTAATTTCTTACTTTGTCACTTAAAGTATTAGGTATGTTGCATTTGTGAGTCCTACATTAAGTATATTGCATTTGTGAGTCCTACATTAGGAATATTGCATTTGTGAGTCCTACATTAGGTATATTGTATTTGTGAGTCCTACAACAACAGCTAGACGTATATGAGTTAATTTTTTTCTGAGTTTTATTTATGTTTTATAAATAAGTGAATAGTAGCCGTTTAATCTGTTATATCTCGATTCCTACTTAAACAATTGTTAACCTATCTTATTTATTAATATAACGTAATAAAAATTATTATATGAAAACTTGTAGCGTGTAACAAGGTCATGGGTAATTTATGTCCCTTTTACTTGGAAGATTTGACTTAAACTGGAAAATATGATTCATCAAACGAGATAAAATGTGAGTCAGATTATTTATATAACTGGAATATTTAAATGTCAAGGTAGAAGTTGTGGATATAATTCCAAGTGAGAAAATTTGAATTTTATGTCAAAATAGTCCAAGTGAGAAAATTTGAATTTTATGTCAAAATAGAAACTACGAATTTCTTGTTTAGTAGAAACTACAGAAGTCGTCTAAAGTGAAAAAAACAACAACAAAAAATATATATTTTAATCTAATGCTTAAATTACGTCTTTCCCCAAACCTGTAAGTCATAAGACGTAATACAAACCTTCTGTTAATCTGGCAACATAGCAATAAATTTCAATTAATTATATGAAGTAAGATGTTTGGCATTTTTTAATCAAAAGCTGAAACAGACCAAAGTCCAAGAATATTCGATAACATGGTTTCGGAAAGAATGCTGTTCTCTAACATGGGCCCCAGCATGGCCAGGTGGTTAAGGTACTCGACTTAATCCGAGGGTCGTAGGTTCGAATCCCCGTTGCACCAAACATGCTCGCCCTTTCAGCCGTGGGAGCTTTATAATGTGACGGTCAATCCCACTATTCGTTGGTAAAAGAGTAGCCCAAGAGTTGGCGGTGTGTGGTGATGACTAACTGCCTTCCTTCTAGTCTTACACCGCAAAATTAGGGACGGCTAGCGCAGATAGCCCTCGTGTAGCTTTGCGCGAAATTTCAAATAAACAAACAAATTTCTAACTTGGGTGTATTTTTTAACAAAATTATAAACCTCCCCTCTATAGAATGGATCTGTACTTTAGTTTTGTATAATGTAAATGTTTCGGAATAGGTGAAGCAGTTGCGTAGTTATTTTAATATGGGCATATAGTATGAAGTTTTGACTATTCTGTTTATTAGAACATTACGAGTTTTACACTATTTATAATTTTACATATAGTATGAAGTTTTGATGTATAACTATTCTGTTTATTAGAACATTACGAGTTTTACACTATTTATAATTTTACATATAGTATGAAGTTTTGATGTATAACTATTCTGTTTATTAGAACATTACGAGTTTTACACTATTTATAATTTTACATATAGTATGAAGTTTTGATGTATAACTATTCTGTTTATTAGAACATTACGAGTTTTACACTGTTTATAATTTTACTTTGCAAAAATATATATATGCTATAAAAGGTGCCGTATAAATGAGTAATGAAAATACTTATATGGTGAGCAGTAATTGTTAAGATGTAAATCTAGTATTTCAAACACACAGTTCTTGGTAAGTTTGTACTGGAATAAACAATGTTGTGCAACTAGAAAAGGTCATATTTCAGGTCAAGGAAAAAAGAATCCTCTTATATGCTGTTAATTACTCCCATCTTGCATTATAAGCAAACGGGAAACTAAAACAGGATTTTCAAACAACTTCTTCAACTGGTTTTTCCACTTAGATCTGAAACTAGTCACTTTACGCCCAAAGTATCACGTATTGAAAACGTAAGGACTATCCGCGATCTACGTAGAACAGAATTTGAATTTATTATGAAAGAATATTAAATAAAAGAAAAGTGTAGACGTTGTTGCATAGTTAACACTTAAGACGTAAACGTATTGCCAGTGCAACAGACAATTTCTGCACAAGACATGAATGTATTAACGTCATATTATTTTTAGGGAAACAAACGTTTTTGTACAAGACTTTAGTGTATTGGTCTAACATTTTTCTACGATTATTGCACAATACTTTAACGTATTGTTGTAATGTTTTCTTAAAATAAGCGTCTTTGGAAATGTTTTATCCAGAAAGTTGGTGAAATTTCCCTTTTAAAAACTTTAAACTGATACGTTAGGGACGTGTAGAATCACTTTCTGAATGTCATGAAAAACAACAACAAAAAACGTATTCAACACATATACTCGATTTCTGCTCAAAACTGTATTGCTGATCGCTTATCTTGAAAACTTTAGCACACTTAAAAATATTTTGAATACTACCCTAGTAGTTATAAAAAGGTCTGTATTACTTCAAAACAAAAACAAATATAAAAACTAAATTTACAAGTTTTTTTTCGTTGTGTTAAAAACCTGGAGAAGTGACAAAAACCTTACTCATATTGGCTCGGCATGGCCAGGTGGTTAAGCCACTCGACTCGTAATTTGAAGGTCGAGTGTTTGAATCCTCGTCATACCAAACATGCTCGCTCTTTCAGCCGTGGGGGCGTTATAATGTGATGGTCAACCCCACTATTCGTTGGTAAAAGAGTAGCCCAAGAGTTGGCAGTGGGTGGTGATGACTAACTGCCTTCCTTCTAGTCTTACACTGCTAAATTAGGGATGGATAGCGCAGATAGCCCTCGTGTAGCTTTGCGCGAAATTAAAACAAACAAACCTACTTGATTCGAAAACTTAGCTTACGAACTAATCGACCTATAAATATTCCGTTGAATCATGTAAATAATACAGTATTATTAGCATCATCACAACTACCACTTACTTATTAGATCAACTCCTCGATGTTAAGTTATGATACTTGTCAGTTGGAAAACATTTCACCTGTAGACCATTTTGACGCCGTGTAATTTTTACACAATGATCACCTTATCAGTATATTGCTACACTGGTTTTTTTAAAGATCAAATTCGGAGAAGAAAAACTTACTTTCCGAAAATGAACGAATTATAATTATCAATTATCATCAGATTTCTGATAGAGGTTATTATGCAATTGTAAACTATGATTTTGGTTTCGTTTGAATTTATTGCAAAGCTACTTGAGGGCTGAATCAAGTAGGAAACCTAGTAGAAATACTGATGGATACCAGGGAAGACTTCTTGAAAAATAAACTTACTGATATTAGCCTCAGCTTTTATAAGCTTTTTTAAACTCAGTAAATTAAGTTCCTTTTCATTTGACGATTTTGCTCTTTATAACTTATTACTTTATTTTATGATAATTAAAAATACAACTTTAAGTGATTTTATACAAGTCTGTTTGCTTAATATTATAGAAAAAAATTGAAATGAAAGTATTATGATCGTGTAAAAACTGTTCCGTTTGTTTGTATGTTTACAGTTAAGCACAAAACTTTACAATAAGTTATCTGTACTGTGTCCTCACGGCTATTGAAATCCGTATTTTAGAGCGAAATGTTCGCAAACTTGCAACTGACACCTAGAGGAACCGTGCAAAAACACGCAACTACATTGATAATATAAAATCTCATAATTCGTACCTAAAAAGAGAGTGTTCAATTGAAATACTAACAAATATGTCACTAATTTTTCGTTTAACATTTGAATGTTGGGGGTTCCAAAACACGTTCACCCTTTTTTGTTAGACGTTGAATAAAGTTATCAGCTTATGATCATTCACTTTCCACCTACAAAGTAAAGTGAGAACATAAACAATCCTATCTAAAAGATAAGACACACTTCTAATTATTTATTTACTATTTATTCTTAAAAGCAACTTTCACTGAAGTGATACTCCATTCAGGTATTATCTATAAATTTCCCGATATCTCTCCTACTTTCAACTTGCTTTCAACAATTTCTACTTTAACATACTTTCACGATCAAATTAAAAGCGTGAAGGTTTGTTTATAGAAAGCTAATAAATTATAATTCGCAGTTTACGGATTGTTACCTCGACTCGAATTCTAGAGGAGTCGTGTTGGATATTTTTTCCACGTGGGTCAGGTTGCGGCATATGTTACAGTCAACAGGTGGCATGAAGGCGTTCTGCACGGGCGCGGGAACATCCAGGGTGCACAGCTCGTTGCGAGGGTTGATATTTTCCACATAAAACCACAAACTGCTGAATCCTTCTCTTGTATGAAGACCGAAATAGAAGAACGTTCCCGAGGTTATCGCAGCAATTACAGCCCATACTGTCCAAATCTTCGAAACGGAAACTTTTTCCGAGTGTTTCTTTTTTGTAATAATTTCAATCGACTTCAACTTGTTTAGCTGACGAGGTGACACACCTGCAGCTAATACCCGATTTTGTATCTCCGCAAATACAGCATGAGGATCGCGCCCTTTCATAGTCTTCTCCATTACAAAAGTACAACTAGTTTTCCCTACCGGTTTGTTAATGCAACTCTTTCCCGATTGATCTCACATTTTAATGGGGTCAGCTCTACTTATAGGTGAACAGTATGCTCTGAAGAGTATGCTTGCGATGATAGCGCCCTCTATTGAGATAAAAACTTAAAGACAAGTTCCAAATTTTTATATCCTATATTCCTAGGTCATCTTCAGAAAGGTCGAAACGTTGTTCTCTGCTTATCAGTAAAAGTGTTAATACCCATACCAGCCGTTCTGAGATACCTTTTTATTTCAAGTCGGTTTCTCGTCATAAAGAAGTTACAAATTTGTTTTTGTTGTTTTAAGACATCGAATAATATATAATTTTTTTTCTTTTCCAGTTTAAGAAAGGTAAACTTAGAAATTAGAGCAACTAAACAGCGCATTTTCATCCGAACTAATGTTACTGCAAGTTTGAATAGAATTAGGTTTTTCCAAAGTTAGAGTTGAAATTTATATATGTAAAAACGGCTGGTTTGGGTTGAGAAAATTTATTTATGTAGAGGAGCGAACAACGTTTCGACCTTCTTCGGTCATCGTCAGGTTCACAAATAAAGAAAGAGGTTTGTTGTTGTTTTTTTTAGGATTTCGCGCAAAGCTACTCGAGGGCTATCTGCGCTAGCCGTCCCTAATTTAGCAGTGTAAGACTAGAGGGAAGGCAGCTAGTCATCACTACCCACCGCCGACTCTTGGGCTACTCTTTTACCAACGAATAGTGGGATTGACCGTCACCTTATAACGCCCTCACACCTGAAAGGGCGAGTATGTTTGGTGCAATCGGGATTAGAACCCGCGACCCTCAGATTACGAGTCCAACGCCTTAACACGCTTGGCCATGCCGGGCCTACTTTAATGCTAGTTTCGGCTTATGTTTTAATGAAACACTTTCCAAGAAGCTGTAAAGCGACACGTTGACTGTCCAATTAAATAAAAAAACTTCAGTTTGGTGTTAAAAGTCGTTTGTTTCTAGTAATATATTTGTTTTCGATGTGAGAGCAAGTTTATGTAATATGATGGAATATTTCACTATTAGGAAGTAGTAATATTTCTCAATAGATTTTTGTTTTGATGTTTTAAAGGAAAGAACACTGGGTGATCTGTCGTGTCTACCTCTGGGTTTGGTTTGTTTTGAATTTTGCGCAAAGCTACACGAGAGCTATCTGCGCTAGCCGTCCCTAATTTAGCAGTGTAAGACTAGAGGGAAGGCAGCTAGTCATCACCACCCACTGCCAACTGTGGGCTACACTTTTACCAACGAACAGTGGGATTGATCGTTACATTATAATGCCCCCACGAATGAAAGTGCGAGCATGTTTGGTGCGACGGGAATTCGAACCCGCGACCCTCGGTTACCTCTGGGAATCGATACCCAGATTTTAATGTTATAAGTGTTTTAATTTACGTCTGTCCCACCAGGATATATTTCGCTTAGACGTAAGACGTCTAAAGTGTGGAATCATTAAGGATTTTAAGCTTAAAAGTGATAAAGTGACGTAAGACGTCTAAAGTGTGGAATCATTAAGGATTTTAAGCTTAAAAGTGATAAAGTGACGTAAGACGTCTAAAGTGTGGAATCATTAAGGATTTTAAGCTTAAAAGTGATAAAGTGACGTAAGACGTCTAAAGTGTGGAATCATTAAGGATTTTAAGCTTAAAAGTGATAAAGTGACGTAAGACGTCTAAAGTGTGGAATCATTAAGGATTTTAAGCTTAAAAGTGATAAAGTGACGTAAGACGTCTAAAGTGTGGAATCATTAAGGATTTTAAGCTTAAAAGTGATAAAGTGACGTAAGACGTGTGTGGAAGACGTAAAGTGTGGAATCATTAAGGATTTTAAGCTTAAAAGTGATAAAGTGACGTAAGACGTCTAAAGTGTGGAATCATTAAGGATTTTAAGCTTAAAAGTGATAAAGTGACGTAAGACGTCTAAAGTGTGGAATCATTAAGGATTTTAAGCTTAAAAGACGTAAGATAAAGTGACATTAAGTTTTAAGCTTAAGTGACGTAAGACGTCTAAAGTGTGGAATCATTAAGGATTTTAAGCTTAAAAGTGATAAAGTGACGTAAGACGTCTAAAGTGTGGAATCATTAAGGATTTTAAGCTTAAAAGTGATAAAGTGACGTAAGACGTCTAAAGTGTGGAATCATTAAGGATTTTAAGCTTAAAAGTGATAAAGTGACGTAAGACGTCTAAAGTGTGGAATCATTAAGGATTTTAAGCTTAAAAGTGATAAAGTGACGTAAGACGTCTAAAGTGTGGAATCATTAAGGATTTTAAGCTTAAAAGTGATAAAGTGACGTAAGACGTCTAAAGTGTGGAATCATTAAGGATTTTAAGCTTAAAAGTGATAAAGTGACGTAAGACGTCTAAAGTGTGGAATCATTAAGGATTTTAAGCTTAAAAGTGATAAAGTGACGTAAGACGTCTAAAGTGTGGAATCATTAAGGATTTTAAGCTTAAAAGTGATAAAGTGACGTAAGACGTCTAAAGTGTGGAATCATTAAGGATTTTAAGCTTAAAAGTGATAAAGTGACGTAAGACGTCTAAAGTGTGGAATCATTAAGGATTTTAAGCTTAAAAGTGATAAAGTGACGTAAGACGTCTAAAGTGTGGAATCATTAAGGATTTTAAGCTTAAAAGTGATAAAGTGACGTAAGACGTCTAAAGTGTGGAATCATTAAGGATTTTAAGCTTAAAAGTGATAAAGTGACGTAAGACGTCTAAAGTGTGGAATCATTAAGGATTTTAAGCTTAAAAGTGATAAAGTGACGTAAGACGTCTAAAGTGTGGAATCATTAAGGATTTTAAGCTTAAAAGTGATAAAGTGACGTAAGACGTCTAAAGTGTGGAATCATTAAGGATTTTAAGCTTAAAAGTGATAAAGTGACGTAAGACGTCTAAAGTGTGGAATCATTAAGGATTTTAAGCTTAAAAAGTGATAAAGTGACGTAAGACGTCTAAAGTGTGGAATCATTAAGGATTTTAAGCTTAAAAAGTGATAAAGTGACGTAAGACGTCTAAAGTGTGGAATCATTAAGGATTTTAAGCTTAAAAGTGATAAAGTGACGTAAGACGTCTAAAGTGTGGAATCATTAAGGATTTTAAGCTTAAAAGTGATAAAGTGACGTAAGACGTCTAAAGTGTGGAATCATTAAGGATTTTAAGCTTAAAAGTGATAAAGTGACGTAAGACGTCTAAAGTGTGGAATCATTAAGGATTTTAAGCTTAAAAGTGATAAAGTGACGTAAGACGTCTAAAGTGTGGAATCATTAAGGATTTTAAGCTTAAAAGTGATAAAGTGACGTAAGACGTCTAAAGTGTGGAATCATTAAGGATTTTTAAAAGTGATAAAGTGACGTAAAAAATTTTAAGTGAATCATTAAGGATTTTAAGCTTAAAAGTGATAAAGTGACGTAAGACGTCTAAAGTGTGGAATCATTAAGGATTTTAAGCTTAAAAGTGATAAAGTGACGTAAGACGTCTAAAGTGTGGAATCATTAAGGATTTTAAGCTTAAAAGTGATAAAGTGACGTAAGACGTCTAAAGTGTGGAATCATTAAGGATTTTAAGCTTAAAAGTGATAAAGTGACGTAAGACGTCTAAAGTGTGGAATCATTAAGGATTTTAAGCTTAAAAGTGATAAAGTGACGTAAGACGTCTAAAGTGTGGAATCATTAAGGATTTTAAGCTTAAAAGTGATAAAGTGACGTAAGACGTCTAAAGTGTGGAATCATTAAGGATTTTTAAGCTTAAAAAGTGACGTAAGTGATAAAGTGACGTAAGACGTCTAAAGTGTGGAATCATTAAGGATTTTAAGCTTAAAATGTGATAAAGTGACGTAAGACGTCTAAAGTGAGGAATCATTAAGGATTTTAAGCTTAAAATGTGATAAAGTGACGTAAGACGTCTAAAGTGTGGAATCATTAAGGATTTTAAGCTTAAAAGTGATAAAGTGACGTAAGACGTCTAAAGTGTGGAATCATTAAGGATTTTAAGCTTAAAAGTGATAAAGTGACGTAAGACGTCTAAAGTGTGGAATCATTAAGGATTTTAAGCTTAAAAGTGATAAAGTGACGTAAGACGTCTAAAGTGTGGAATCATTAAGGATTTTAAGCTTAAAAGTGATAAAGTGACGTAAGACGTCTAAAGTGTGGAATCATTAAGGATTTTAAGCTTAAAAAGTGATAAAGTGACGTAAGACGTCTAAAGTGTGGAATCATTAAGGATTTTAAGCTTAAAAAGTGATAAAGTGACGTAAGACGTCTAAAGTGTGGAATCATTAAGGATTTTAAGCTTAAAAGTGATAAAGTGACGTAAGACGTCTAAAGTGTGGAATCATTAAGGATTTTAAGCTTAAAAGTGATAAAGTGACGTAAGACGTCTAAAGTGTGGAATCATTAAGGAGTTTTAAGCTTAAAAAGTGATAAAGTGACGTAAGACGTCTAAAGTGTGGAATCATTAAGGAGTTTTAAGCTTAAAAGTGATAAAGTGACGTAAGACGTCTAAAGTGAGGAATCATTAAGGATTTTAAGCTTAAAAGTGATAAAGTGACGTAAGACGTCTAAAGTGTGGAATCATTAAGGATTTTAAGCTTAAAAGTGATAAAGTGACGTAAGACGTCTAAAGTGTGGAATCATTAAGGATTTTAAGCTTAAAAGTGATAAAGTGACGTAAGACGTCTAAAGTGTGGAATCATTAAGGATTTTAAGCTTAAAAGTGATAAAGTGACGTAAGACGTCTAAAGTGTGGAATCATTAAGGATTTTAAGCTTAAAAGTGATAAAGTGACGTAAGACGTCTAAAGTGTGGAATCATTAAGGATTTTAAGCTTAAAAGTGATAAAGTGACGTAAGACGTCTAAAGTGTGGAATCATTAAGGATTTTAAGCTTAAAAGTGATAAAGTGACGTAAGACGTCTAAAGTGTGGAATCATTAAGGATTTTAAGCTTAAAAGTGATAAAGTGACGTAAGACGTCTAAAGTGTGGAATCATTAAGGATTTTAAGCTTAAAAGTGATAAAGTGACGTAAGACGTCTAAAGTGTGGAATCATTAAGGATTTTAAGCTTAAAAGTGATAAAGTGACGTAAGACGTCTAAAGTGTGGAATCATTAAGGATTTTAAGCTTAAAAGTGATAAAGTGACGTAAGACGTCTAAAGTGTGGAATCATTAAGGATTTTAAAAAGCTTAAAAGTGATAAAGTGACGTAAGACGTCTAAAGTGTAAAGGAATCATTAAGGATTTTAAGCTTAAAAGTGATAAAGTGACGTAAGACGTCTAAAGTGTGGAATCATTAAGGATTTTAAGCTTAAAAGTGATAAAGTGACGTAAGACGTCTAAAGTGTGGAATCATTAAGGATTTTAAGCTTAAAAGTGATAAAGTGACGTAAGACGTCTAAAGTGAGGAATCATTAAGGATTTTAAGCTTAAAAGTGATAAAGTGACGTAAGACGTCTAAAGTGTGGAATCATTAAGGATTTTAAGCTTAAAAGTGATAAAGTGACGTAAGACGTCTAAAGTGTGGAATCATTAAGGATTTTAAGCTTAAAAGTGATAAAGTGACGTAAGACGTCTAAAGTGTGGAATCATTAAGGATTTTAAGCTTAAAAGTGATAAAGTGACGTAAGACGTCTAAAGTGTGGAATCATTAAGGATTTTAAGCTTAAAAGTGATAAAGTGACGTAAGACGTCTAAAGTGTGGAATCATTAAGGATTTTAAGCTTAAAAGTGATAAAGTGACGTAAGACGTCTAAAGTGTGGAATCATTAAGGATTTTAAGCTTAAAAGTGATAAAGTGACGTAAGACGTCTAAAGTGTGGAATCATTAAGGATTTTAAGCTTAAAAGTGATAAAGTGACGTAAGACGTCTAAAGTGTGGAATCATTAAGGATTTTAAGCTTAAAAGTGATAAAGTGACGTAAGACGTCTAAAGTGTGGAATCATTAAGGATTTTATTAAAAGTGATAAAGTGACGTAAGACGTTAAAGTGATCATTAAGGATTTTAAGCTTAAAAGTGATAAAGTGACGTAAGACGTCTAAAGTGTGGAATCATTAAGGATTTTAAGCTTAAAAGTGATAAAGTGACGTAAGACGTCTAAAGTGTGGAATCATTAAGGATTTTAAGCTTAAAAGTGATAAAGTGACGTAAGACGTCTAAAGTGTGGAATCATTAAGGATTTTAAGCTTAAAAGTGATAAAGTGACGTAAGACGTCTAAAGTGTGGAATCATTAAGGATTTTAAGCTTAAAAGTGATAAAGTGACGTAAGACGTCTAAAGTGTGGAATCATTAAGGATTTTAAGCTTAAAAGTGATAAAGTGACGTAAGACGTCTAAAGTGTGGAATCATTAAGGATTTTAAGCTTAAAAGTGATAAAGTGACGTAAGACGTCTAAAGTGTGGAATCATTAAGGATTTTAAGCTTAAAAGTGATAAAGTGACGTAAGACGTGACGTAAGACGTCTAAAGTGTGGAATCATTAAGGATTTTAAGCTTAAAAGTGATAAAGTGACGTAAGACGTCTAAAGTGTGGAATCATTAAGGATTTTAAGCTTAAAAGTGATAAAGTGACGTAAGACGTCTAAAGTGTGGAATCATTAAGGATTTTAAGCTTAAAAGTGATAAAGTGACGTAAGACGTCTAAAGTGAGGAATCATTAAGGATTTTAAGCTTAAAAGTGATAAAGTGACGTAAGACGTCTAAAGTGTGGAATCATTAAGGATTTTAAGCTTAAAAGTGATAAAGTGACGTAAGACGTCTAAAGTGTGGAATCATTAAGGATTTTAAGCTTAAAAGTGATAAAGTGACGTAAGACGTCTAAAGTGTGGAATCATTAAGGATTTTAAGCTTAAAAGTGATAAAGTGACGTAAGACGTCTAAAGTGTGGAATCATTAAGGATTTTAAGCTTAAAAGTGATAAAGTGACGTAAGACGTCTAAAGTGTGGAATCATTAAGGATTTTAAGCTTAAAAGTGATAAAGTGACGTAAGACGTCTAAAGTGTGGAATCATTAAGGATTTTAAGCTTAAAAGTGATAAAGTGACGTAAGACGTCTAAAGTGTGGAATCATTAAGGATTTTAAGCTTAAAAGTGATAAAGTGACGTAAGACGTCTAAAGTGTGGAATCATTAAGGATTTTAAGCTTAAAAGTGATAAAGTGACGTAAGACGTCTAAAGTGTGGAATCATTAAGGATTTTAAGCTTAAAAGTGATAAAGTGACGTAAGACGTCTAAAGTGTGGAATCATTAAGGAATTTTTTTAAGCTTAAAAGTGATAAAGTGACGTAAGACGTCTAAAGTGTGGAATCATTAAGGATTTTAAGCTTAAAAGTGATAAAGTGACGTAAGACGTCTAAAGTGTGGAATCATTAAGGATTTTAAGCTTAAAAGTGATAAAGTGACGTAAGACGTCTAAAGTGTGGAATCATTAAGGATTTTAAGCTTAAAAGTGATAAAGTGACGTAAGACGTCTAAAGTGTGGAATCATTAAGGATTTTAAGCTTAAAAGTGATAAAGTGACGTAAGACGTCTAAAGTGTGGAATCATTAAGGATTTTAAGCTTAAAAGTGATAAAGTGACGTAAGACGTCTAAAGTGTGGAATCATTAAGGATTTTAAGCTTAAAAGTGATAAAGTGACGTAAGACGTCTAAAGTGTGGAATCATTAAGGATTTTAAGCTTAAAAGTGATAAAGTGACGTAAGACGTCTAAAGTGTGGAATCATTAAGGATTTTAAGCTTAAAAGTGATAAAGTGACGTAAGACGTCTAAAGTGTGGAATCATTAAGGATTTTAAGCTTAAAAGTGATAAAGTGACGTAAGACGTCTAAAGTGTGGAATCATTAAGGATTTTAAGCTTAAAAGTGATAAAGTGACGTAAGACGTCTAAAGTGTGGAATCATTAAGGATTTTAAGCTTAAAAGTGATAAAGTGACGTAAGACGTCTAAAGTGTGGAATCATTAAGGATTTTAAGCTTAAAAGTGATAAAGTGACGTAAGACGTCTAAAGTGTGGAATCATTAAGGATTTTAAGCTTAAAAGTGATAAAGTGACGTAAGACGTCTAAAGTGTGGAATCATTAAGGATTTTAAGCTTAAAAGTGATAAAGTGACGTAAGACGTCTAAAGTGTGGAATCATTAAGATTTTAAGCTTAAAAGTGATAAAGTGACGTAAGACGTCTAAAGTGTGGAATCATTAAGAATTTTTAAGCTTAAAAAGTGACAAAGTGTGGAATCATTAAGGATTTTAAGCTTAAAAAGTGATAAAGTGACGTAAGACGTCTAAAGTGTGGAATCATTAAGGATTTTAAGCTTAAAAAGTGATAAAGTGACGTAAGACGTCTAAAGTGTGGAATCATTAAGGATTTTAAGCTTAAAAGTGATAAAGTGACGTAAGACGTCTAAAGTGTGGAATCATTAAGGATTTTAAGCTTAAAAGTGATAAAGTGACGTAAGACGTCTAAAGTGTGGAATCATTAAGGATTTTAAGCTTAAAAGTGATAAAGTGACGTAAGACGTCTAAAGTGTGGAATCATTAAGGATTTTAAGCTTAAAAGTGATAAAGTGACGTAAGACGTCTAAAGTGTGGAATCATTAAGGATTTTAAGCTTAAAAGTGATAAAGTGACGTAAGACGTCTAAAGTGTGGAATCATTAAGGATTTTAAGCTTAAAAGTGATAAAGTGACGTAAGACGTCTAAAGTGTGGAATCATTAAGGATTTTAAGCTTAAAAGTGATAAAGTGACGTAAGACGTCTAAAGTGTGGAATCATTAAGGATTTTAAGCTTAAAAGTGATAAAGTGACGTAAGACGTCTAAAGTGTGGAATCATTAAGGATTTTAAGCTTAAAAGTGACGTCTAAAGTAAATTAAGTTTTAAGACGTAAGACGTCTAAAGTGTGGAATCATTAAGGATTTTAAGCTTAAAAGTGATAAAGTGACGTAAGACGTCTAAAGTGTGGAATCATTAAGGATTTTAAGCTTAAAAGTGATAAAGTGACGTAAAGACGTCTAAAGTGATAAAGTGACGGAATCATTAAGGATTTTAAGCTTAAAAGTGATAAAGTGACGTAAGACGTCTAAAGTGTGGAATCATTAAGGATTTTAAGCTTAAAAGTGATAAAGTGACGTAAGACGTCTAAAGTGTGGAATCATTAAGGATTTTAAGCTTAAAAGTGATAAAGTGACGTAAGACGTCTAAAGTGTGGAATCATTAAGGATTTTAAGCTTAAAAGTGATAAAGTGACGTAAGACGTCTAAAGTGTGGAATCATTAAGGATTTTAAGCTTAAAAGTGATAAAGTGACGTAAGACGTCTAAAGTGTGGAATCATTAAGGATTTTAAGCTTAAAAGTGATAAAGTGACGTAAGACGTCTAAAGTGTGGAATCATTAAGGATTTTAAGCTTAAAAGTGATAAAGTGACGTAAGACGTCTAAAGTGTGGAATCATTAAGGATTTTAAGCTTAAAAGTGATAAAGTGACGTAAGACGTCTAAAGTGTGGAATCATTAAGGATTTTAAGCTTAAAAGTGATAAAGTGACGTAAGACGTCTAAAGTGTGGAATCATTAAGGATTTTAAGCTTAAAAGTGATAAAGTGACGTAAGACGTCTAAAGTGTGGAATCATTAAGGATTTTAAGCTTAAAAGTGATAAAGTGACGTAAGACGTCTAAAGTGTGGAATCATTAAGGATTTTAAGCTTAAAAGTGATAAAGTGACGTAAGACGTCTAAAGTGAGGAATCATTAAGGATTTTAAGCTTAAAAGTGATAAAGTGACGTAAGACGTCTAAAGTGTGGAATCATTAAGGATTTTAAGCTTAAAAGTGATAAAGTGACGTAAGACGTCTAAAGTGTGGAATCATTAAGGATTTTAAGCTTAAAAGTGATAAAGTGACGTAAGACGTCTAAAGTGTGGAATCATTAAGGATTTTAAGCTTAAAAGTGATAAAGTGACGTAAGACGTCTAAAGTGTGGAATCATTAAGGATTTTAAGCTTAAAAGTGATAAAGTGACGTAAGACGTCTAAAGTGTGGAATCATTAAGGATTTTAAGCTTAAAAGTGATAAAGTGACGTAAGACGTCTAAAGTGTGGAATCATTAAGGATTTTAAGCTTAAAAGTGATAAAGTGACGTAAGACGTCTAAAGTGTGGAATCATTAAGGATTTTAAGCTTAAAAGTGATAAAGTGACGTAAGACGTCTAAAGTGTGGAATCATTAAGGATTTTAAGCTTAAAAGTGATAAAGTGACGTAAGACGTCTAAAGTGTGGAATCATTAAGGATTTTAAGCTTAAAAGTGATAAAGTGACGTAAGACGTCTAAAGTGTGGAATCATTAAGGATTTTAAGCTTAAAAGTGATAAAGTGACGTAAGACGTCTAAAGTGTGGAATCATTAAGGATTTTAAGCTTAAAAGTGATAAAGTGACGTAAGACGTCTAAAGTGTGGAATCATTAAGGATTTTAAGCTTAAAAGTGATAAAGTGACGTAAGACGTCTAAAGTGTGGAATCATTAAGGATTTTAAGCTTAAAAGTGATAAAGTGACGTAAGACGTCTAAATGTGGAATCATTAAGGATTTTAAGCTTAAAAGTGATAAAGTGACGTAAGACGTCTAAAGTGTGGAATCATTAAGGATTTTAAGCTTAAAAGTGATAAAGTGACGTAAGACGTCTAAAGTGTGGAATCATTAAGGATTTTAAGCTTAAAAGTGATAAAGTGACGTAAGACGTCTAAAGTGTGGAATCATTAAGGATTTTAAGCTTAAAAGTGATAAAGTGACGTAAGACGTCTAAAGTGTGGAATCATTAAGGATTTTAAGCTTAAAAGTGATAAAGTGACGTAAGACGTCTAAAGTGTGGAATCATTAAGGATTTTAAGCTTAAAAGTGATAAAGTGACGTAAGACGTCTAAAGTGTGGAATCATTAAGGATTTTAAGCTTAAAAGTGATAAAGTGACGTAAGACGTCTAAAGTGTGGAATCATTAAGGATTTTAAGCTTAAAAGTGATAAAGTGACGTAAGACGTCTAAAGTGAATCATTAAGGATTTTAAGAATCAAAGTAAGAATCATTAAGGATTTTAAGCTTAAAAGTGATAAAGTGACGTAAGACGTCTAAAGTGTGGAATCATTAAGGATTTTAAGCTTAAAAGTGATAAAGTGACGTAAGACGTCTAAAGTGTGGAATCATTAAGGATTTTAAGCTTAAAAGTGATAAAGTGACGTAAGACGTCTAAAGTGTGGAATCATTAAGGATTTTAAGCTTAAAAGTGATAAAGTGACGTAAGACGTCTAAAGTGTGGAATCATTAAGGATTTTAAGCTTAAAAGTGATAAAGTGACGTAAGACGTCTAAAGTGTGGAATCATTAAGGATTTTAAGCTTAAAAGTGATAAAGTGACGTAAGACGTCTAAAGTGTGGAATCATTAAGGATTTTAAGCTTAAAAGTGATAAAGTGACGTAAGACGTCTAAAGTGTGGAATCATTAAGGATTTTAAGCTTAAAAGTGATAAAGTGACGTAAGACGTCTAAAGTGTGGAATCATTAAGGATTTTAAGCTTAAAAGTGATAAAGTGACGTAAGACGTCTAAAGTGTGGAATCATTAAGGATTTTAAGCTTAAAAGTGATAAAGTGACGTAAGACGTCTAAAGTGTGGAATCATTAAGGATTTTAAGCTTAAAAGTGATAAAGTGACGTAAGACGTCTAAAGTGAGGAATCATTAAGGATTTTAAGCTTAAAAGTGATAAAGTGACGTAAGACGTCTAAAGTGTGGAATCATTAAGGATTTTAAGCTTAAAAGTGATAAAGTGACGTAAGACGTCTAAAGTGTGGAATCATTAAGGATTTTAAGCTTAAAAGTGATAAAGTGACGTAAGACGTCTAAAGTGTGGAATCATTAAGGATTTTAAGCTTAAAAGTGATAAAGTGACGTAAGACGTCTAAAGTGTGGAATCATTAAGGATTTTAAGCTTAAAAGTGATAAAGTGACGTAAGACGTCTAAAGTGTGGAATCATTAAGGATTTTAAGCTTAAAAGTGATAAAGTGACGTAAGACGTCTAAAGTGTGGAATCATTAAGGATTTTAAGCTTAAAAGTGATAAAGTGACGTAAGACGTCTAAAGTGTGGAATCATTAAGGATTTTAAGCTTAAAAGTGATAAAGTGACGTAAGACGTCTAAAGTGTGGAATCATTAAGGATTTTAAGCTTAAAAGTGATAAAGTGACGTAAGACGTCTAAAGTGTGGAATCATTAAGGATTTTAAGCTTAAAAGTGATAAAGTGACGTAAGACGTCTAAAGTGTGGAATCATTAAGGATTTTAAGCTTAAAAGTGATAAAGTGACGTAAGACGTCTAAAGTGTGGAATCATTAAGGATTTTAAGCTTAAAAGTGATAAAGTGACGTAAGACGTCTAAAGTGAGGAATCATTAAGGATTTTAAGCTTAAAAGTGATAAAGTGACGTAAGACGTCTAAAGTGTGGAATCATTAAGGATTTTAAGCTTAAAAGTGATAAAGTGACGTAAGACGTCTAAAGTGTGGAATCATTAAGGATTTTAAGCTTAAAAGTGATAAAGTGACGTAAGACGTCTAAAGTGTGGAATCATTAAGGATTTTAAGCTTAAAAGTGATAAAGTGACGTAAGACGTCTAAAGTGTGGAATCATTAAGGATTTTAAAGCGTAAGACGTTAAAAGTGATAAAGTGACGTAAGACGTCTAAAGTGTGGAATCATTAAGGATTTTAAGCTTAAAAAAAGTGATAAAGTGACGTAAGACGTCTAAAGTGTGGAATCATTAAGGATTTTAAGCTTAAAAGTGATAAAGTGACGTAAGACGTCTAAAGTGTGGAATCATTAAGGATTTTAAGCTTAAAAGTGATAAAGTGACGTAAGACGTCTAAAGTGTGGAATCATTAAGGATTTTAAGCTTAAAAGTGATAAAGTGACGTAAGACGTCTAAAGTGTTAAAGTCTAAAGAAATCATTAAGGATAAGCTTAAAAGTGATAAAGTGACGTAAGACGTCTAAAGTGTGGAATCATTAAGGATTTTAAGCTTAAAAGTGATAAAGTGACGTAAGACGTCTAAAGTGTGGAATCATTAAGGATTTTAAGCTTAAAAGTGATAAAGTGACGTAAGACGTCTAAAGTGAGGAATCATTAAGGATTTTAAGCTTAAAAGTGATAAAGTGACGTAAGACGTCTAAAGTGTGGAATCATTAAGGATTTTAAGCTTAAAAGTGATAAAGTGACGTAAGACGTCTAAAGTGTGGAATCATTAAGGATTTTAAGCTTAAAAGTGATAAAGTGACGTAAGACGTCTAAAGTGTGGAATCATTAAGGATTTTAAGCTTAAAAGTGATAAAGTGACGTAAGACGTCTAAAGTGTGGAATCATTAAGGATTTTAAGCTTAAAAGTGATAAAGTGACGTAAGACGTCTAAAGTGTGGAATCATTAAGGATTTTAAGCTTAAAAGTGATAAAGTGACGTAAGACGTCTAAAGTGTGGAATCATTAAGGATTTTAAGCTTAAAAGTGATAAAGTGACGTAAGACGTCTAAAGTGTGGAATCATTAAGGATTTTAAGCTTAAAAGTGATAAAGTGACGTAAGACGTCTAAAGTGTGGAATCATTAAGGATTTTAAGCTTAAAAGTGATAAAGTGACGTAAGACGTCTAAAGTGAGGAATCATTAAGGATTTTAAGCTTAAAAGTGATAAAGTGACGTAAGACGTCTAAAGTGTGGAATCATTAAGGATTTTAAGCTTAAAAGTGATAAAGTGACGTAAGACGTCTAAAGTGTGGAATCATTAAGGATTTTAAGCTTAAAAGTGATAAAGTGACGTAAGACGTCTAAAGTGTGGAATCATTAAGGATTTTAAGCTTAAAAGTGATAAAGTGACGTAAGACGTCTAAAGTGTGGAATCATTAAGGATTTTAAGCTTAAAAGTGATAAAGTGACGTAAGACGTCTAAAGTGTGGAATCATTAAGGATTTTAAGCTTAAAAGTGATAAAGTGACGTAAGACGTCTAAAGTGTGGAATCATTAAGGATTTTAAGCTTAAAAGTGATAAAGTGACGTAAGACGTCTAAAGTGTGGAATCATTAAGGATTTTAAGCTTAAAAGTGATAAAGTGACGTAAGACGTCTAAAGTGTGGAATCATTAAGGATTTTAAGCTTAAAAGTGATAAAGTGACGTAAGACGTCTAAAGTGTGGAATCATTAAGGATTTTAAGCTTAAAAGTGATAAAGTGACGTAAGACGTCTAAAGTGTGGAATCATTAAGGATTTTAAGCTTAAAAGTGATAAAGTGACGTAAGACGTCTAAAGTGTGGAATCATTAAGGATTTTAAGCTTAAAAGTGATAAAGTGACGTAAGACGTCTAAAGTGTGGAATCATTAAGGATTTTAAGCTTAAAAGTGATAAAGTGACGTAAGACGTCTAAAGTGTGGAATCATTAAGGATTTTAAGCTTAAAAGTGATAAAGTGACGTAAGACGTCTAAAGTGTGGAATCATTAAGGATTTTAAGCTTAAAAGTGATAAAGTGACGTAAGACGTCTAAAGTGTGGAATCATTAAGGATTTTAAGCTTAAAAGTGATAAAGTGACGTAAGACGTCTAAAGTGTGGAATCATTAAGGTCTATTTTTAAGCTTAAAAGTGATAAAGTGACGTAAGACGTCTAAAGTGTGGAATCATTAAGGATTTTAAGCTTAAAAGTGATAAAGTGACGTAAGACGTCTAAAGTGTGGAATCATTAAGGATTTTAAGCTTTTAAAAGTGATAAAGTGACGTAAGACGTCTAAAGTGTGGAATCATTAAGGATTTTAAGCTTAAAAGTGATAAAGTGACGTAAGACGTCTAAAGTGTGGAATCATTAAGGATTTTAAGCTTAAAAGTGATAAAGTGACGTAAGACGTCTAAAGTGTGGAATCATTAAGGATTTTAAGCTTAAAAGTGATAAAGTGACGTAAGACGTCTAAAGTGTGGAATCATTAAGGATTTTAAGCTTAAAAGTGATAAAGTGACGTAAGACGTCTAAAGTGTGGAATCATTAAGGATTTTAAGCTTAAAAGTGATAAAGTGACGTAAGACGTCTAAAGTGTGGAATCATTAAGGATTTTAAGCTTAAAAGTGATAAAGTGACGTAAGACGTCTAAAGTGTGGAATCATTAAGGATTTTAAGCTTAAAAGTGATAAAGTGACGTAAGACGTCTAAAGTGTGGAATCATTAAGGATTTTAAGCTTAAAAGTGATAAAGTGACGTAAGACGTCTAAAGTGTGGAATCATTAAGGATTTTAAGCTTAAAAGTGATAAAGTGACGTAAGACGTCTAAAGTGTGGAATCATTAAGGATTTTAAGCTTAAAAGTGATAAAGTGACGTAAGACGTCTAAAGTGTGGAATCATTAAGGATTTTAAGCTTAAAAGTGATAAAGTGACGTAAGACGTCTAAAGTGTGGAATCATTAAGGATTTTAAGCTTAAAAGTGATAAAGTGACGTAAGACGTCTAAAGTGTGGAATCATTAAGGATTTTAAGCTTAAAAGTGATAAAGTGACGTAAGACGTCTAAAGTGTGGAATCATTAAGGATTTTAAGCTTAAAAGTGATAAAGTGACGTAAGACGTCTAAAGTGTGGAATCATTAAGGATTTTAAGCTTAAAAGTGATAAAGTGACGTAAGACGTCTAAAGTGTGGAATCATTAAGGATTTTAAGCTTAAAAGTGATAAAGTGACGTAAGACGTCTAAAGTGTGGAATCATTAAGGATTTTAAGCTTAAAAGTGATAAAGTGACGTAAGACGTCTAAAGTGTGGAATCATTAAGGATTTTAAGCTTAAAAGTGATAAAGTGACGTAAGACGTCTAAAGTGTGGAATCATTAAGGATTTTAAGCTTAAAAGTGATAAAGTGACGTAAGACGTCTAAAGTGTGGAATCATTAAGGATTTTAAGCTTAAAAGTGATAAAGTGACGTAAGACGTCTAAAGTGTGGAATCATTAAGGATTTTAAGCTTAAAAGTGATAAAGTGACGTAAGACGTCTAAAGTGTGGAATCATTAAGGATTTTAAGCTTAAAAGTGATAAAGTGACGTAAGACGTCTAAAGTGTGGAATCATTAAGGATTTTAAGCTTAAAAGTGATAAAGTGACGTAAGACGTCTAAAGTGTGGAATCATTAAGGATTTTAAGCTTAAAAGTGATAAAGTGACGTAAGACGTCTAAAGTGTGGAATCATTAAGGATTTTAAGCTTAAAAGTGATAAAGTGACGTAAGACGTCTAAAGTGTGGAATCATTAAGGATTTTAAGCTTAAAAGTGATAAAGTGACGTAAGACGTCTAAAGTGTGGAATCATTAAGGATTTTAAGCTTAAAAGTGATAAAGTGACGTAAGACGTCTAAAGTGAGGAATCATTAAGGATTTTAAGCTTAAAAGTGATAAAGTGACGTAAGACGTCTAAAGTGTGGAATCATTAAGGATTTTAAGCTTAAAAGTGATAAAGTGACGTAAGACGTCTAAAGTGTGGAATCATTAAGGATTTTAAGCTTAAAAGTGATAAAGTGACGTAAGACGTCTAAAGTGTGGAATCATTAAGGATTTTAAGCTTAAAAGTGATAAAGTGACGTAAGACGTCTAAAGTGTGGAATCATTAAGGATTTTAAGCTTAAAAGTGATAAAGTGACGTAAGACGTCTAAAGTGTGGAATCATTAAGGATTTTAAGCTTAAAAGTGATAAAGTGACGTAAGACGTCTAAAGTGTGGAATCATTAAGGATTTTAAGCTTAAAAGTGATAAAGTGACGTAAGACGTCTAAAGTGTGGAATCATTAAGGATTTTAAGCTTAAAAGTGATAAAGTGACGTAAGACGTCTAAAGTGTGGAATCATTAAGGATTTTAAGCTTAAAAGTGATAAAGTGACGTAAGACGTCTAAAGTGTGGAATCATTAAGGATTTTAAGCTTAAAAGTGATAAAGTGACGTAAGACGTCTAAAGTGTGGAATCATTAAGGATTTTAAGCTTAAAAGTGATAAAGTGACGTAAGACGTCTAAAGTGTGGAATCATTAAGATTTTAAGCTTAAAAGTGATAAAGTGACGTAAGACGTCTAAAGTGTGGAATCATTAAGGATTTTAAGCTTAAAAGTGATAAAGTGACGTAAGACGTCTAAAGTGTGGAATCATTAAGGATTTTAAGCTTAAAAGTGATAAAGTGACGTAAGACGTCTAAAGTGTGGAATCATTAAGGATTTTAAGCTTAAAAGTGATAAAGTGACGTAAGACGTCTAAAGTGTGGAATCATTAAGGATTTTAAGCTTAAAAGTGATAAAGTGACGTAAGACGTCTAAAGTGTGGAATCATTAAGGATTTTAAGCTTAAAAGTGATAAAGTGACGTAAGACGTCTAAAGTGTGGAATCATTAAGGATTTTAAGCTTAAAAGTGATAAAGTGACGTAAGACGTCTAAAGTGTGGAATCATTAAGGATTTTAAGCTTAAAAGTGATAAAGTGACGTAAGACGTCTAAAGTGTGGAATCATTAAGGATTTTAAGCTTAAAAGTGATAAAGTGACGTAAGACGTCTAAAGTGTGGAATCATTAAGGATTTTAAGCTTAAAAGTGATAAAGTGACGTAAGACGTCTAAAGTGTGGAATCATTAAGGATTTTAAGCTTAAAAGTGATAAAGTGACGTAAGACGTCTAAAGTGTGGAATCATTAAGGATTTTAAGCTTAAAAGTGATAAAGTGACGTAAGACGTCTAAAGTGTGGAATCATTAAGGATTTTAAGCTTAAAAGTGATAAAGTGACGTAAGACGTCTAAAGTGTGGAATCATTAAGGATTTTAAGCTTAAAAGTGATAAAGTGACGTAAGACGTCTAAAGTGTGGAATCATTAAGGATTTTAAGTGATTAAAAGTGATAAAGTGACGTAAGACGTCTAAAGTGTGGAATCATTAAGGATTTTAAGCTTAAAAGTGATAAAGTGACGTAAGACGTCTAAAGTGTGGAATCATTAAGGATTTTAAGCTTAAAAGTGATAAAGTGACGTAAGACGTCTAAAGTGTGGAATCATTAAGGATTTTAAGCTTAAAAGTGATAAAGTGACGTAAGACGTCTAAAGTGTGGAATCATTAAGGATTTTAAAAAAGTGATAAAGTGACGTAAGACGTCTAAAGTGTGGAATCATTAAGGATTTTAAGCTTAAAAGTGATAAAGTGACGTAAGACGTCTAAAGTGTGGAATCATTAAGGATTTTAAGCTTAAAAGTGATAAAGTGACGTAAGACGTCTAAAGTGAGGAATCATTAAGGATTTTAAGCTTAAAAGTGATAAAGTGACGTAAGACGTCTAAAGTGTGGAATCATTAAGGATTTTAAGCTTAAAAGTGATAAAGTGACGTAAGACGTCTAAAGTGTGGAATCATTAAGGATTTTAAGCTTAAAAGTGATAAAGTGACGTAAGACGTCTAAAGTGTGGAATCATTAAGGATTTTAAGCTTAAAAGTGATAAAGTGACGTAAGACGTCTAAAGTGTGGAATCATTAAGGATTTTAAGCTTAAAAGTGATAAAGTGACGTAAGACGTCTAAAGTGTGGAATCATTAAGGATTTTAAGCTTAAAAGTGATAAAGTGACGTAAGACGTCTAAAGTGTGGAATCATTAAGGATTTTAAGCTTAAAAGTGATAAAGTGACGTAAGACGTCTAAAGTGTGGAATCATTAAGGATTTTAAGCTTAAAAGTGATAAAGTGACGTAAGACGTCTAAAGTGTGGAATCATTAAGGATTTTAAGCTTAAAAGTGATAAAGTGACGTAAGACGTCTAAAGTGTGGAATCATTAAGGATTTTAAGCTTAAAAGTGATAAAGTGACGTAAGACGTCTAAAGTGTGGAATCATTAAGGATTTTAAGCTTAAAAGTGATAAAGTGACGTAAGACGTCTAAAGTGTGGAATCATTAAGGATTTTAAGCTTAAAAGTGATAAAGTGACGTAAGACGTCTAAAGTGTGGAATCATTAAGGATTTTAAGCTTAAAAGTGATAAAGTGACGTAAGACGTCTAAAGTGTGGAATCATTAAGGATTTTAAGCTTAAAAGTGATAAAGTGACGTAAGACGTCTAAAGTGTGGAATCATTAAGGATTTTAAGCTTAAAAGTGATAAAGTGACGTAAGACGTCTAAAGTGTGGAATCATTAAGGATTTTAAGCTTAAAAGTGATAAAGTGACGTAAGACGTCTAAAGTGTGGAATCATTAAGGATTTTAAGCTTAAAAGTGATAAAGTGACGTAAGACGTCTAAAGATTGGAATCATTAAGGATTTTAAGCTTAAAAAGTGATAAAGTGACGTAAGACGTCTAAAGTGTGGAATCATTAAGGAGTTTTAAGCTTAAAAAAGTGATAAAGTGACGTAAGACGTCTAAAGTGTGGAATCATTAAGGATTTTAAGCTTAAAAGTGATAAAGTGACGTAAGACGTCTAAAGTGTGGAATCATTAAGGATTTTAAGCTTAAAAGTGATAAAGTGACGTAAGACGTCTAAAGTGTGGAATCATTAAGGATTTTAAGCTTAAAAGTGATAAAGTGACGTAAGACGTCTAAAGTGTGGAATCATTAAGGATTTTAAGCTTAAAAGTGATAAAGTGACGTAAGACGTCTAAAGTGTGGAATCATTAAGGATTTTAAGCTTAAAAGTGATAAAGTGACGTAAGACGTCTAAAGTGTGGAATCATTAAGGATTTTAAGCTTAAAAGTGATAAAGTGACGTAAGACGTCTAAAGTGTGGAATCATTAAGGATTTTAAGCTTAAAAGTGATAAAGTGACGTAAGACGTCTAAAGTGTGGAATCATTAAGGATTTTAAGCTTAAAAGTGATAAAGTGACGTAAGACGTCTAAAGTGTGGAATCATTAAGGATTTTAAGCTTAAAAGTGATAAAGTGACGTAAGACGTCTAAAGTGTGGAATCATTAAGGATTTTAAGCTTAAAAGTGATAAAGTGACGTAAGACGTCTAAAGTGTGGAATCATTAAGGATTTTAAGCTTAAAAGTGATAAAGTGACGTAAGACGTCTAAAGTGTGGAATCATTAAGGATTTTAAGCTTAAAAGTGATAAAGTGACGTAAGACGTCTAAAGTGTGGAATCATTAAGGATTTTAAGCTTAAAAGTGATAAAGTGACGTAAGACGTCTAAAGTGTGGAATCATTAAGGATTTTAAGCTTAAAAGTGATAAAGTGACGTAAGACGTCTAAAGTGTGGAATCATTAAGGATTTTAAGCTTAAAAGTGATAAAGTGACGTAAGACGTCTAAAGTGTGGAATCATTAAGGATTTTAAGCTTAAAAGTGATAAAGTGACGTAAGACGTCTAAAGTGTGGAATCATTAAGGATTTTAAGCTTAAAAGTGATAAAGTGACGTAAGACGTCTAAAGTGAGGAATCATTAAGGATTTTAAGCTTAAAAGTGATAAAGTGACGTAAGACGTCTAAAGTGTGGAATCATTAAGGATTTTAAGCTTAAAAGTGATAAAGTGACGTAAGACGTCTAAAGTGTGGAATCATTAAGGATTTTAAGCTTAAAAGTGATAAAGTGACGTAAGACGTCTAAAGTGTGGAATCATTAAGGATTTTAAGCTTAAAAGTGATAAAGTGACGTAAGACGTCTAAAGTGTGGAATCATTAAGGATTTTAAGCTTAAAAGTGATAAAGTGACGTAAGACGTCTAAAGTGTGGAATCATTAAGGATTTTAAGCTTAAAAGTGATAAAGTGACGTAAGACGTCTAAAGTGTGGAATCATTAAGGATTTTAAGCTTAAAAGTGATAAAGTGACGTAAGACGTCTAAAGTGTGGAATCATTAAGGATTTTAAGCTTAAAAGTGATAAAGTGACGTAAGACGTCTAAAGTGTGGAATCATTAAGGATTTTAAGCTTAAAAGTGATAAAGTGACGTAAGACGTCTAAAGTGTGGAATCATTAAGGATTTTAAGCTTAAAAGTGATAAAGTGACGTAAGACGTCTAAAGTGTGGAATCATTAAGGATTTTAAGCTTAAAAGTGATAAAGTGACGTAAGACGTCTAAAGTGTGGAATCATTAAGGATTTTAAGCTTAAAAGTGATAAAGTGACGTAAGACGTCTAAAGTGTGGAATCATTAAGGATTTTAAGCTTAAAAGTGATAAAGTGACGTAAGACGTCTAAAGTGTGGAATCATTAAGGATTTTAAGCTTAAAAGTGATAAAGTGACGTAAGACGTCTAAAGTGTGGAATCATTAAGGATTTTAAGCTTAAAAGTGATAAAGTGACGTAAGACGTCTAAAGTGTGGAATCATTAAGGATTTTAAGCTTAAAAGTGATAAAGTGACGTAAGACGTCTAAAGTGTGGAATCATTAAGGATTTTAAGCTTAAAAGTGATAAAGTGACGTAAGACGTCTAAAGTGTGGAATCATTAAGGATTTTAAGCTTAAAAGTGATAAAGTGACGTAAGACGTCTAAAGTGTGGAATCATTAAGGATTTTAAGCTTAAAAGTGATAAAGTGACGTAAGACGTCTAAAGTGTGGAATCATTAAGGATTTTAAGCTTAAAAGTGATAAAGTGACGTAAGACGTCTAAAGTGTGGAATCATTAAGGATTTTAAGCTTAAAAGTGATAAAGTGACGTAAGACGTCTAAAGTGTGGAATCATTAAGGATTTTAAGCTTAAAAGTGATAAAGTGACGTAAGACGTCTAAAGTGTGGAATCATTAAGGATTTTAAGCTTAAAAGTGATAAAGTGACGTAAGACGTCTAAAGTGTGGAATCATTAAGGATTTTAAGCTTAAAAGTGATAAAGTGACGTAAGACGTCTAAAGTGTGGAATCATTAAGGATTTTAAGCTTAAAAGTGATAAAGTGACGTAAGACGTCTAAAGTGTGGAATCATTAAGGATTTTAAGCTTAAAAGTGATAAAGTGACGTAAGACGTCTAAAGTGTGGAATCATTAAGGATTTTAAGCTTAAAAGTGATAAAGTGACGTAAGACGTCTAAAGTGTGGAATCATTAAGGATTTTAAGCTTAAAAGTGATAAAGTGACGTAAGACGTCTAAAGTGTGGAATCATTAAGGATTTTAAGCTTAAAAGTGATAAAGTGACGTAAGACGTCTAAAGTGTGGAATCATTAAGGATTTTAAGCTTAAAAGTGATAAAGTGACGTAAGACGTCTAAAGTGTGGAATCATTAAGGATTTTAAGCTTAAAAGTGATAAAGTGACGTAAGACGTCTAAAGTGTGGAATCATTAAGGATTTTAAGCTTAAAAGTGATAAAGTGACGTAAGACGTCTAAAGTGTGGAATCATTAAGGATTTTAAGCTTAAAAGTGATAAAGTGACGTAAGACGTCTAAAGTGAATCATTAAGGAATCATTAAGGATTTTAAGCTTAAAAGTGATAAAGTGACGTAAGACGTCTAAAGTGTGGAATCATTAAGGATTTTAAGCTTAAAAGTGATAAAGTGACGTAAGACGTCTAAAGTGTGGAATCATTAAGGATTTTAAGCTTAAAAGTGATAAAGTGACGTAAGACGTCTAAAGTGTGGAATCATTAAGGATTTTAAGCTTAAAAGTGATAAAGTGACGTAAGACGTCTAAAGTGTGGAATCATTAAGGATTTTAAGCTTAAAAGTGATAAAGTGACGTAAGACGTCTAAAGTGTGGAATCATTAAGGATTTTAAGCTTAAAAGTGATAAAGTGACGTAAGACGTCTAAAGTGTGGAATCATTAAGGATTTTAAGCTTAAAAGTGATAAAGTGACGTAAGACGTCTAAAGTGTGGAATCATTAAGGATTTTAAGCTTAAAAGTGATAAAGTGACGTAAGACGTCTAAAGTGTGGAATCATTAAGGATTTTAAGCTTAAAAGTGATAAAGTGACGTAAGACGTCTAAAGTGTGGAATCATTAAGGATTTTAAGCTTAAAAGTGATAAAGTGACGTAAGACGTCTAAAGTGTGGAATCATTAAGGATTTTAAGCTTAAAAGTGATAAAGTGACGTAAGACGTCTAAAGTGTGGAATCATTAAGGATTTTAAGCTTAAAAGTGATAAAGTGACGTAAGACGTCTAAAGTGTGGAATCATTAAGGATTTTAAGCTTAAAAGTGATAAAGTGACGTAAGACGTCTAAAGTGTGGAATCATTAAGGATTTAAGCTTAAAAGTGAAGCTTAAAAGTGATAAAGTGACGTAAGACGTCTAAAGTGTGGAATCATTAAGGATTTTAAGCTTAAAAGTGATAAAGTGACGTAAGACGTCTAAAGTGTGGAATCATTAAGGATTTTAAGCTTAAAAGTGATAAAGTGACGTAAGACGTCTAAAGTGTGGAATCATTAAGGATTTTAAGCTTAAAAGTGATAAAGTGACGTAAGACGTCTAAAGTGTGGAATCATTAAGGATTTTAAGCTTAAAAGTGATAAAGTGACGTAAGACGTCTAAAGTGTGGAATCATTAAGGATTTTAAGCTTAAAAGTGATAAAGTGACGTAAGACGTCTAAAGTGTGGAATCATTAAGGATTTTAAGCTTAAAAGTGATAAAGTGACGTAAGACGTCTAAAGTGTGGAATCATTAAGGATTTTAAGCTTAAAAGTGATAAAGTGACGTAAGACGTCTAAAGTGTGGAATCATTAAGGATTTTAAGCTTAAAAGTGATAAAGTGACGTAAGACGTCTAAAGTGTGGAATCATTAAGGATTTTAAGCTTAAAAGTGATAAAGTGACGTAAGACGTCTAAAGTGTGGAATCATTAAGGATTTTAAGCTTAAAAGTGATAAAGTGACGTAAGACGTCTAAAGTGTGGAATCATTAAGGATTTTAAGCTTAAAAGTGATAAAGTGACGTAAGACGTCTAAAGTGTGGAATCATTAAGGATTTTAAGCTTAAAAGTGATAAAGTGACGTAAGACGTCTAAAGTGTGGAATCATTAAGGATTTTAAGCTTAAAAGTGATAAAGTGACGTAAGACGTCTAAAGTGTGGAATCATTAAGGATTTTAAGCTTAAAAGTGATAAAGTGACGTAAGACGTCTAAAGTGTGGAATCATTAAGGATTTTAAGCTTAAAAGTGATAAAGTGACGTAAGACGTCTAAAGTGTGGAATCATTAAGGATTTTAAGCTTAAAAGTGATAAAGTGACGTAAGACGTCTAAAGTGTGGAATCATTAAGGATTTTAAGCTTAAAAGTGATAAAGTGACGTAAGACGTCTAAAGTGTGGAATCATTAAGGATTTTAAGCTTAAAAGTGATAAAGTGACGTAAGACGTCTAAAGTGTGGAATCATTAAGGATTTTAAGCTTAAAAGTGATAAAGTGACGTAAGACGTCTAAAGTGTGGAATCATTAAGGATTTTAAGCTTAAAAGTGATAAAGTGACGTAAGACGTCTAAAGTGTGGAATCATTAAGGATTTTAAGCTTAAAAGTGATAAAGTGACGTAAGACGTCTAAAGTGATGGAATCATTAAGGATTTTAAGCTTAAAAGTGATAAAGTGACGTAAGACGTCTAAAGTGTGGAATCATTAAGGATTTTAAGCTTAAAAGTGATAAAGTGACGTAAGACGTCTAAAGTGTGGAATCATTAAGGATTTTAAGCTTAAAAGTGATAAAGTGACGTAAGACGTCTAAAGTGTGGAATCATTAAGGATTTTAAGCTTAAAAGTGATAAAGTGACGTAAGACGTCTAAAGTGTGGAATCATTAAGGATTTTAAGCTTAAAAGTGATAAAGTGACGTAAGACGTCTAAAGTGTGGAATCATTAAGGATTTTAAGCTTAAAAGTGATAAAGTGACGTAAGACGTCTAAAGTGTGGAATCATTAAGGATTTTAAGCTTAAAAGTGATAAAGTGACGTAAGACGTCTAAAGTGTGGAATCATTAAGGATTTTAAGCTTAAAAGTGATAAAGTGACGTAAGACGTCTAAAGTGTGGAATCATTAAGGATTTTAAGCTTAAAAGTGATAAAGTGACGTAAGACGTCTAAAGTGTGGAATCATTAAGGATTTTAAGCTTAAAAGTGATAAAGTGACGTAAGACGTCTAAAGTGTGGAATCATTAAGGATTTTAAGCTTAAAAGTGATAAAGTGACGTAAGACGTCTAAAGTGTGGAATCATTAAGGATTTTAAGCTTAAAAGTGATAAAGTGACGTAAGACGTCGTAAAGTGTGGAATCATTAAGGATTTTAAGCTTAAAAGTGATAAAGTGACGTAAGACGTCTAAAGTGTGGAATCATTAAGGATTTTAAGCTTAAAAGTGATAAAGTGACGTAAGACGTCTAAAGTGTGGAATCATTAAGGATTTTAAGACGTCTTAAAAGTGATAAAGTGACGTAAGACGTCTAAAGTGTGGAATCATTAAGGATTTTAAGCTTAAAAGTGATAAAGTGACGTAAGACGTCTAAAGTGTGGAATCATTAAGGATTTTAAGCTTAAAAGTGATAAAGTGACGTAAGACGTCTAAAGTGTGGAATCATTAAGGATTTTAAGCTTAAAAGTGATAAAGTGACGTAAGACGTCTAAAGTGTGGAATCATTAAGGATTTTAAGCTTAAAAGTGATAAAGTGACGTAAGACGTCTAAAGTGTGGAATCATTAAGGATTTTAAGCTTAAAAGTGATAAAGTGACGTAAGACGTCTAAAGTGTGGAATCATTAAGGATTTTAAGCTTAAAAGTGATAAAGTGACGTAAGACGTCTAAAGTGTGGAATCATTAAGGATTTTAAGCTTAAAAGTGATAAAGTGACGTAAGACGTCTAAAGTGTGGAATCATTAAGGATTTTAAGCTTAAAAGTGATAAAGTGACGTAAGACGTCTAAAGTGTGGAATCATTAAGGATTTTAAGCTTAAAAGTGATAAAGTGACGTAAGACGTCTAAAGTGTGGAATCATTAAGGATTTTAAGCTTAAAAGTGATAAAGTGACGTAAGACGTCTAAAGTGTGGAATCATTAAGGATTTTAAGCTTAAAAGTGATAAAGTGACGTAAGACGTCTAAAGTGTGGAATCATTAAGGATTTTAAGCTTAAAAGTGATAAAGTGACGTAAGACGTCTAAAGTGTGGAATCATTAAGGATTTTAAGCTTAAAAGTGATAAAGTGACGTAAGACGTCTAAAGTGTGGAATCATTAAGGATTTTAAGCTTAAAAGTGATAAAGTGACGTAAGACGTCTAAAGTGTGGAATCATTAAGGATTTTAAGCTTAAAAGTGATAAAGTGACGTAAGACGTCTAAAGTGAGGAATCATTAAGGATTTTAAGCTTAAAAGTGATAAAGTGACGTAAGACGTCTAAAGTGTGGAATCATTAAGGATTTTAAGCTTAAAAGTGATAAAGTGACGTAAGACGTCTAAAGTGTGGAATCATTAAGGATTTTAAGCTTAAAAGTGATAAAGTGACGTAAGACGTCTAAAGTGTGGAATCATTAAGGATTTTAAGCTTAAAAGTGATAAAGTGACGTAAGACGTCTAAAGTGTGGAATCATTAAGGATTTTAAGCTTAAAAGTGATAAAGTGACGTAAGACGTCTAAAGTGTGGAATCATTAAGGATTTTAAGCTTAAAAGTGATAAAGTGACGTAAGACGTCTAAAGTGTGGAATCATTAAGGATTTTAAGCTTAAAAGTGATAAAGTGACGTAAGACGTCTAAAGTGTGGAATCATTAAGGATTTTAAGCTTAAAAGTGATAAAGTGACGTAAGACGTCTAAAGTGTGGAATAATTAAAAATTTTAAGCTTAAAAGTGATAAAGTGACGTAAGACGTCTAAAGTGTGGAATCATTAAGGATTTTAAGCTTAAAAAGTGATAAAGTGACGTAAGACGTCTAAAGTGTGGAATCATTAAGGATTTTAAGCTTAAAAGTGATAAAGTGACGTAAGACGTCTAAAGTGTGGAATCATTAAGGATTTTTAAGCTTAAAAGTGATAAAGTGACGTAAGACGTCTAAAGTGTGGAATCATTAAGGATTTTAAGCTTAAAAGTGATAAAGTGACGTAAGACGTCTAAAGTGTGGAATCATTAAGGATTTTAAGCTTAAAAGTGATAAAGTGACGTAAGACGTCTAAAGTGTGGAATCATTAAGGATTTTAAGCTTAAAAGTGATAAAGTGACGTAAGACGTCTAAAGTGTGGAATCATTAAGGATTTTAAGCTTAAAAGTGATAAAGTGACGTAAGACGTTTAAAGTGTGGAATAATTAAGGATTTTAAGCTTTAAAAGTGATAAAGTGACGTAAGACGTCTAAAGATTGGAATCATTAAGGATTTTAAGCTTAAAAAGTGATAAAGTGACGTAAGACGTCTAAAGTCTAGAATCATTAAGGATTTTAAGCTTAAAAGTGATAAAGTGACGTAAGACGTCTAAAGTGTGGAATCATTAAGGATTTTAAGCTTAAAAGTGATAAAGTGACGTAAGACGTCTAAAGTGTGGAATCATTAAGGATTTTAAGCTTAAAAGTGATAAAGTGACGTAAGACGTCTAAAGTGTGGAATCATTAAGGATTTTAAGCTTAAAAGTGATAAAGTGACGTAAGACGTCTAAAGTGTGGAATCATTAAGGATTTTAAGCTTAAAAGTGATAAAGTGACGTAAGACGTCTAAAGTGTGGAATCATTAAGGATTTTAAGCTTAAAAGTGATAAAGTGACGTAAGACGTCTAAAGTGTGGAATCATTAAGGATTTTAAGCTTAAAAGTGATAAAGTGACGTAAGACGTCTAAAGTGTGGAATCATTAAGGATTTTAAGCTTAAAAGTGATAAAGTGACGTAAGACGTCTAAAGTGTGGAATCATTAAGGATTTTAAGCTTAAAAGTGATAAAGTGACGTAAGACGTCTAAAGTGTGGAATCATTAAGGATTTTAAGCTTAAAAGTGTGATAAAGTGACGTAAGACGTCTAAAGTGTGGAATCATTAAGGATTTTAAGCTTAAAAGTGATAAAGTGACGTAAGACGTCTAAAGTGTGGAATCATTAAGGATTTTAAGCTTAAAAGTGATAAAGTGACGTAAGACGTCTAAAGTGTGGAATCATTAAGGATTTTAAGCTTAAAAGTGATAAAGTGACGTAAGACGTCTAAAGTGTGGAATCATTAAGGATTTTAAGCTTAAAAGTGATAAAGTGACGTAAGACGTCTAAAGTGTGGAATCATTAAGGATTTTAAGCTTAAAAGTGATAAAGTGACGTAAGACGTCTAAAGATTGGAATCATTAAGGATTTTAAGCTTAAAAAGTGATAAAGTGACGTAAGACGTCTAAAGTGTGGAATCATTAAGGAGTTTTAAGCTTAAAAAAGTGATAAAGTGACGTAAGACGTCTAAAGTGTGGAATCATTAAGGATTTTAAGCTTAAAAGTGATAAAGTGACGTAAGACGTCTAAAGTGTGAATCATTAAGGATTTTAAGCTTAAAAGTGATAAAGTAAGACGTCTAAAGTGTGGAATCATTAAGGATTTTAAGCTTAAAAGTGATAAAGGACGTAAGACGTCTAAAGTGTGGAATCATTAAGGATTTTAAGCTTAAAAGTGATAAAGTGACGTAAGACGTCTAAAGTGTGGAATCATTAAGGATTTTAAGCTTAAAATAAAGTGACGTAAGACGTAAAGTGACATTAAGGATTTTAAGCTTAAAAGATAAAGTGACGTAAGACGTCTAAAGTGTGGAATCATTAAGGATTTTAAGCTTAAAAGTGATAAAGTGACGTAAGACGTCTAAAGTGTGGAATCATTAAGGATTTTAAGCTTAAAAGTGATAAAGTGACGTAAGACGTCTAAAGTGTGGAATCATTAAGGATTTTAAGCTTAAAAGTGATAAAGTGACGTAAGACGTCTAAAGTGTGGAATCATTAAGGATTTTAAGCTTAAAAGTGATAAAGTGACGTAAGACGTCTAAAGTGTGGAATCATTAAGGATTTTAAGCTTAAAAGTGATAAAGTGACGTAAGACGTCTAAAGTGTGGAATCATTAAGGATTTTAAGCTTAAAAGTGATAAAGTGACGTAAGACGTCTAAAGTGTGGAATCATTAAGGATTTTAAGCTTAAAAGTGATAAAGTGACGTAAGACGTCTAAAGTGTGGAATCATTAAGGATTTTAAGCTTAAAAGTGATAAAGTGACGTAAGACGTCTAAAGTGTGGAATCATTAAGGATTTTAAGCTTAAAAGTGATAAAGTGACGTAAGACGTCTAAAGTGTGGAATCATTAAGGATTTTAAGCTTAAAAGTGATAAAGTGACGTAAGACGTCTAAAGTGTGGAATCATTAAGGATTTTAAGCTTAAAAGTGATAAAGTGACGTAAGACGTCTAAAGTGTGGAATCATTAAGGATTTTAAGCTTAAAAGTGATAAAGTGACGTAAGACGTCTAAAGTGTGGAATCATTAAGGATTTTAAGCTTAAAAGTGATAAAGTGACGTAAGACGTCTAAAGTGTGGAATCATTAAGGATTTTAAGCTTAAAAGTGATAAAGTGACGTAAGACGTCTAAAGTGTGGAATCATTAAGGATTTTAAGCTTAAAAGTGATAAAGTGACGTAAGACGTCTAAAGTGTGGAATCATTAAGGATTTTAAGCTTAAAAGTGATAAAGTGACGTAAGACGTCTAAAGTGTGGAATCATTAAGGATTTTAAGCTTAAAAGTGATAAAGTGACGTAAGACGTCTAAAGTGTGGAATCATTAAGGATTTTAAGCTTAAAAGTGATAAAGTGACGTAAGACGTCTAAAGTGTGGAATCATTAAGGATTTTAAGCTTAAAAGTGATAAAGTGACGTAAGACGTCTAAAGTGTGGAATCATTAAGGATTTTAAGCTTAAAAGTGATAAAGTGACGTAAGACGTCTAAAGTGTGGAATCATTAAGGATTTTAAGCTTAAAAGTGATAAAGTGACGTAAGACGTCTAAAGTGTGGAATCATTAAGGATTTTAAGCTTAAAAGTGATAAAGTGACGTAAGACGTCTAAAGTGTGGAATCATTAAGGATTTTAAGCTTAAAAGTGATAAAGTGACGTAAGACGTCTAAAGTGTGGAATCATTAAGGATTTTAAGCTTAAAAGTGATAAAGTGACGTAAGACGTCTAAAGTGTGGAATCATTAAGGATTTTAAGCTTAAAAGTGATAAAGTGACGTAAGACGTCTAAAGTGTGGAATCATTAAGGATTTTAAGCTTAAAAGTGATAAAGTGACGTAAGACGTCTAAAGTGTGGAATCATTAAGGATTTTAAGCTTAAAAGTGATAAAGTGACGTAAGACGTCTAAAGTGTGGAATCATTAAGGATTTTAAGCTTAAAAGTGATAAAGTGACGTAAGACGTCTAAAGTGTGGAATCATTAAGGATTTTAAGCTTAAAAGTGATAAAGTGACGTAAGACGTCTAAAGTGTGGAATCATTAAGGATTTTAAGCTTAAAAGTGATAAAGTGACGTAAGACGTCTAAAGTGTGGAATCATTAAGGATTTTAAGCTTAAAAGTGATAAAGTGACGTAAGACGTCTAAAGTGTGGAATCATTAAGGATTTTAAGCTTAAAAGTGATAAAGTGACGTAAGACGTCTAAAGTGTGGAATCATTAAGGATTTTAAGCTTAAAAGTGATAAAGTGACGTAAGACGTCTAAAGTGATAAAGGAATCATTAAGGATTTTAAGCTTAAAAGTGATAAAGTGACGTAAGACGTCTAAAGTGTGGAATCATTAAGGATTTTAAGCTTAAAAGTGATAAAGTGACGTAAGACGTCTAAAGTGTGGAATCATTAAGGATTTTAAGCTTAAAAGTGATAAAGTGACGTAAGACGTCTAAAGTGTGGAATCATTAAGGATTTTAAGCTTAAAAGTGATAAAGTGACGTAAGACGTCTAAAGTGTGGAATCATTAAGGATTTTAAGCTTAAAAGTGATAAAGTGACGTAAGACGTCTAAAGTGTGGAATCATTAAGGATTTTAAGCTTAAAAGTGATAAAGTGACGTAAGACGTCTAAAGTGTGGAATCATTAAGGATTTTAAGCTTAAAAGTGATAAAGTGACGTAAGACGTCTAAAGTGTGGAATCATTAAGGATTTTAAGCTTAAAAGTGATAAAGTGACGTAAGACGTCTAAAGTGTGGAATCATTAAGGATTTTAAGCTTAAAAGTGATAAAGTGACGTAAGACGTCTAAAGTGTGGAATCATTAAGGATTTTAAGCTTAAAAGTGATAAAGTGACGTAAGACGTCTAAAGTGTGAATCATTAAGGATTTTAAGCTTAAAAGTGATAAAGTGACGTAAGACGTCTAAAGTGTGGAATCATTAAGGATTTTAAGCTTAAAAGTGATAAAGTGACGTAAGACGTCTAAAGTGTGGAATCATTAAGGATTTTAAGCTTAAAAGTGATAAAGTGACGTAAGACGTCTAAAGTGTGGAATCATTAAGGATTTTAAGCTTAAAAGTGATAAAGTGACGTAAGACGTCTAAAGTGTGGAATCATTAAGGATTTTAAGCTTAAAAGTGATAAAGTGACGTAAGACGTCTAAAGTGTGGAATCATTAAGGATTTTAAGCTTAAAAGTGATAAAGTGACGTAAGACGTCTAAAGTGTGGAATCATTAAGGATTTTAAGCTTAAAAGTGATAAAGTGACGTAAGACGTCTAAAGTGTGGAATCATTAAGGATTTTAAGCTTAAAAGTGATAAAGTGACGTAAGACGTCTAAAGTGTGGAATCATTAAGGATTTTAAGCTTAAAAGTGATAAAGTGACGTAAGACGTCTAAAGTGTGGAATCATTAAGGATTTTAAGCTTAAAAGTGATAAAGTGACGTAAGACGTCTAAAGTGTGGAATCATTAAGGATTTT